>NC_073361.2:34762500-34775000 GCF_027580225.2 Misgurnus anguillicaudatus | reverse complement strand
TTACTCGTTTTTACTCGTTTTTCACTCATTTTCACTCGTTTTTACTCGTTTTTCACTCATTTTCACTCGTTTTTACTCGTTTTTCACTCCTTTTCACTCGTTTTCACTTCTTTTTTACACCTTTTCACTCGTTTTCACTCGTTTTTCACTCGTTCTTTTATCCCCCCACCATCCCCTTCCCTAACCCCAAGGTTCGTGGGGAATGGGCATAAGAAACCATTCAAAAATCACAAAAAAACACGCAAAAATCACAAAAAAACACCAAGTCCAAACTCAAAAATACTTCTCACAGAAATCACACCAAGAGAATCAGCGTCACTTGAAACGCCTAGAAAACTTGGTCCCTGGTGACAAAATTTGGCCACCCATACTGAAATACGACGAATTTGGATCGACTCAAAAACACCGCCATCGTGTTCGGCACCCTCGAAATAGTATATATACCTGTCAAATTTGTAAAAAAAATGTAAAAATCCCGGGTGCACTTTTTCCACTAGGGGTGCACTTGAGAACGGAAGCTCGAATCGACTCGAAAACACCACCATCGTGTCCGGCGACCTCGAAATAGTATATACAGATGTAAATTTTGTATATATGACGTAATTAAAGGGGAGGTGCAGTACCAATTTCAAACTTGTGGTGGCGCTATCGAGCTGAAACCACGCCCGATCGAAAGAGCATCCCCTAATTAGTATATATACCAAATTTCAGCTCTCTAGGACAAACATTACTCGAAAAAAGCCAGGGGGTGCAGTTTACAGGGGGTGCAGTCTTCGCATAAATGCCTAATACCTAACCCTAACCCTAACCTAACCCTAACCTAACCTAACCCTAACCTAACCTAACCTAACCCTAACCCTAACCTAACCCTAACCCTAACCCTAACCTAACCCTAACCTAACCCTAACCCTAACCCTAACCTAACCTAACCCTAACCTAACCCTAACCTAACCCTAACCTAACCTAACCCTAACCCTAACCTAACCCTAACCTAACCTAACCCTAACCCTAACCTAACCCTAACCCTAACCTAACCCTAACCTAACCCTAACCCTAACCCTAACCCTAACCCTAACCTAACCCTAACCCTAACCTAACCCTAACCTAACCCTAACCTAACCTAACCTAACCCTAACCTAACCCTAACCCTAACCTAACCCTAACCTAACCTAACCTAACCCTAACCTAACCTAACCTAACCCTAACCCTAACCTAACCCTAACCTAACCCTAACCTAACCCTAACTCGTTTTTCACTCGTTCTTTTATCCCCCCACCATCCCCTTCCCTAACCCCAAGGTTCGTGGGGAATGGGCATAAGAAACCATTCAAAAATCACAAAAAAACACGCAAAAATCACAAAAAAACACCAAGTCCAAACTCAAAAATACTTCTCACAGAAATCACACCAAGAGAATCAGCGTCACTTGAAACGCCTAGAAAACTTGGTCCCTGGTGACAAAATTTGGCCACCCATACTGAAATACGACGAATTTGGATCGACTCAAAAACACCGCCATCGTGTTCGGCACCCTCGAAATAGTATATATACCTGTCAAATTTGTAAAAAAAATGTAAAAATCCCGGGTGCACTTTTTCCACTAGGGGTGCACTTGAGAACGGAAGCTCGGATCGACTCCAAACCACCACCATCGTGTTCAGCACCCTCGAAACTATATATACAGATGTAAATTTTGTATATATGACGTAATTAAAGGGGAGGTGCAGTACCAATTTCAAACTTGCGGTGGCGCTATCGAGTCGAAACCACGCCCGATCGAAAGAGCATCCCCTAATTAGTATATATACCAAATTTCAGCTCTCTAGGACAAACATTACTCGAAAAAAGCCAGGGGGTGCAGTTTACAGGGGGTGCAGTCTTCGCATAAATGCCTAATACCTAACCTAACCCTAACCTAACCTAACCCTAACCCTAACCTAACCTAACCCTAACCCTAACCTAACCCTAACCCTAACCTAACCTAACCCTAACCCTAACCTAACCTAACCTAACCCTAACCCTAACCCTAACCCTAACCCTAACCTAACCTAACCCTAACCTAACCCTAACCCTAACCTAACCCTAACCATTCAAAATCACAAAAAAACCTTCAAAAATCACAAAAAAACACCAAGTCCAAACTCAAAAATCCTTCTCCCAGAAACCATACCAAGAGAATCAGCGTCGTCTGAAACGCCTAGAAAAATAGGTCCCTGGTGACAACATTTTCACACCCATACTAAAAATGTTCCAAAAACACCCATACCAGGAGAATCAGCGTCGTCTGAAACGCCTAGAAAAATAGGTCCCTGGTGACAAAATTTTCAGACCCATACTAAAAATTTTCAAAAAAACAACCAAGTCCAAACTCAAAAATACTTCTCACAGAAATCATACCAGGAGAATCAGCATCACCTGAAACGCCTAGAAAACTTGGTCCCTGGGGGTGACCGAGAAAAATCTCAGGGGGTGCACTTCCAGGGGGTGCACTCTTCGTATTTATGCCTATAACCTAACATAAACTCACTCGTTTTTACTCGTTTTTCACTCATTTTCACTCATTTTTACTCGTTTTTACTCGTTTTTCACTCATTTTCACTCGTTTTTACTCGTTTTTCACTCATTTTCACTCGTTTTTACTCGTTTTTCACTCCTTTTCACTCGTTTTCACTTCTTTTTTACACCTTTTCACTCGTTTTCACTCGTTTTTCACTCGTTCTTTTATCCCCCCACCATCCCCTTCCCTAACCCCAAGGTTCGTGGGGAATGGGCATAAGAAACCATTCAAAAATCACAAAAAAACACGCAAAAATCACAAAAAAACACCAAGTCCAAACTCAAAAATACTTCTCACAGAAATCACACCAAGAGAATCAGCGTCACTTGAAACGCCTAGAAAACTTGGTCCCTGGTGACAAAATTTGGCCACCCATACTGAAATACGACGAATTTGGATCGACTCAAAAACACCGCCATCGTGTTCGGCACCCTCGAAATAGTATATATACCTGTCAAATTTGTAAAAAAAATGTAAAAATCCCGGGTGCACTTTTTCCACTAGGGGTGCACTTGAGAACGGAAGCTCGGATCGACTCCAAACCACCACCATCGTGTTCAGCACCCTCGAAACTATATATACAGATGTAAATTTTGTATATATGACGTAATTAAAGGGGAGGTGCAGTACCAATTTCAAACTTGCGGTGGCGCTATCGAGTCGAAACCACGCCCGATCGAAAGAGCATCCCCTAATTAGTATATATACCAAATTTCAGCTCTCTAGGACAAACATTACTCGAAAAAAGCCAGGGGGTGCAGTTTACAGGGGGTGCAGTCTTCGCATAAATGCCTAATACCTAACCCTAACCTAACCTAACCCTAACCCTAACCCTAACCCTAACCTAACCCTAACCCTAACCCTAACCCTAACCTAACCCTAACCCTAACCTAACCCTAACCCTAACCTAACCCTAACCCTAACCTAACCTAACCCTAACCCTAAACCCTAACCTAACCCTAACCTAACCTAACCCTAACCTAACCCTAACCCTAACCTAACCCTAACCTAACCCTAACCTAACCCTAACCTAACCCTAACCTAACCCTAACTAACCTAACCCTAACCTAACCCTAACCCTAACCTAACCCAGGCGAATCAGCGTAGCCTGAAACGCACAAATAAATGGGTCCCTGGTGACATTTTTGTCGACCCCTAGTATAAAAACGAAACGTCGGATCGGGAAAAAAACGCCACCATCGTGTTCAGCACACTCCGACCAGTATATATACATGAACATTTTTTGAAAAAAAACAACATGAATCAGAACGGAAGCTCGGATCGACTCAAAAACACCACCACCGTGTTCAGCACCCTCAAAATAGTATAGATACATGTGTAATTTGGCAAAAAAAAAAAAAAAATCTTGGGTGCAGGGGGCGCACTCTAGAACGGAAGCTCGGATCGGAAAAAAAACACCACCATCGTGTTCAGCACCCTCGAAATAGTATAGATACATGTCAAATTTGTGAAAAAACCAAGGGTGCAATTTTACCTATAGAGGTGCACTTGAGAACGGAAGCTCGGATCGGAAAAAAAACACCACCATCGTGTTCAGCACCCTCGAAATAGTATAGATACATGTCAAATTTGTGAAAAAACCAAGGGTGCAATTTTACCTATAGAGGTGCACTTGAGAACGGAAGCTCGGATCGGAAAAAAAACACCACCATCGTGTTCAGCACCCTCGAAATAGTATAGATACATGTCAAATTTGTGAAAAAACCAAGGGTGCACTTTTACCTATAGAGGTGCACTTGAGAACGGAAGCTCGGATCGGAAAAAAAACACCACCATCGTGTTCAGCACCCTCGAAATAGTATAGATACATGTCAAATTTGTGAAAAAATCATGGGTGCACTTTTACCTATAGGGGTGCACTTGAGAACGGAAGCTCGGATCGGAAAAAAAACACCACCATCGTGTTCAGCACCCTCGAAATAGTATAGATACATGTCAAATTTGTAAAAAAAAAAAAAAAATCCGGGGTGCAGTTTTTCAACTAGGGGTGCACTTGAGAACGGAAGGTCGGATCGACTCGAAACCACCACCATCGTGTTCAGCACCCTCGAAACTATATATAGAGATGTGAATTTTGTATATATGACGTAATTAAAGGGGAGGTGCAGTACCAATTTCAAACTTGTGGTGGCGCTATCGAGCTGAAACCACGCCCAATCGAAAGGGCGTCCCCTAATTAGTATATATACCAAATTTCAGCTCTCTAGGACAAACATTACTCGAAAAAAGGCAGGGGGTGCAGTTTACAGGGGGTGCAGTCTTCGCATAAATGCCTAATACCTAACCTAACCCTAACCTAACCCTAACCTAACCCTAACCCTAACCTAACCCTAACCTAACCTAACCCTAACCCTAACCCTAACCTAACCCTAACCCTAACCCTAACCTAACCCTAACCCTAACCCTAACCTAACCCTAACCTAACCCTAACCCTAACCTAACCCTAACCTAACCCTAACCTAACCTAACCTAACCCTAACCTAACCTAACCTAACCTAACCCTAACCCTAACCCTAACTAACCCTAACCCAACCTAACCCTAACCCTAACCTAACCCTAACCTAACCCTAACCCATGCCTAATACCTAACCCTAACCCTAACCCTAACCTAACCCTAACCCTAACCCCTAACCTAACCCTAACCTAACCCTAACCCTAACCCTAACCCTAACCTAACCTAACCTAACCTAACCCTAACCTAACCTAACCCCAAGCCACGCCCCTCTGTGCGATAGCTCCTCCCACTATGCTCATTTGGGGAGTTAGGGTTAGCTCCGCCCAGGAAAGTCGTAGAGACTTGTGGGAGGTGTCATTCGAAAGCACTCAGCGCCCCCTTCAATATGACACCACCCCCAAGTCTCTAGGACCTCCCCTTCCGGAGATATAAAAAATTACTAATAATATTTAAATTACTCTAACTCCGCCCCTGAATGTCGTAGACACTTGGGGGTGGTGTCATTTGAAAGCACTCTACGCCCCCTTCAATATGACACCACCCCCAAGTCTCTAGGACCTCCCCTTCCGGAGATATAAAAAATTACTAATAATATTTAAATTAATGTAACTCCGCCCCTGAATGTCGTAGACACTTGGGGGTGGTGTCATTTGAAAGCACTCTACGCCCCCTTCAATATGACACCACCCCCAAGTCTCTAGGACCTCCCCTTCCGGAGATATAAAAAATTACTAATAATATTTAAATTAATGTAACTCCGCCCCTGAATGTCGTAGACACTTGGGGGTGGTGTCATTTGAAAGCACTCTACACCCCCTTCAATATGACACCACCCACAAGTCTCTAGGACCTCCCTTTCAGGAAATACAGGAAATGTTAATTTAGCCACTTTAGCCACGCCCCCAAGGCTATCTCCGCCCAGGAACGTCGTATACACTTGGGGGTGGTGTCATTTGAAAGCACTCTACGCACCCTTCAATATGACACCACCCCCAAGTCTCTAGGACCTCCCCTTCCAGAGATACAAAAAATGAAAAAGAATATTGAAACGCCCGTAGCTCCGCCCTCGAGAGGACCACACCCTCGAGCTTGGGCTTGTTGTAAAGGTCTGCTCCAGGACTTTCCAATGAACCGTAATTCATGTCTGTACAACCCTCCCAGGCAGTGAAAAAGCGCCCTAAACATTACACTTTTTAATCAATTTTTAAAAAAAAAATCACTAAGTCAAAACTAAAAAATCATGACCACAGAAGTTTTACCAGGTGAATCCCCGTCGTCTGAAACGCCTAGAAAAGTTGGTCCCTGGTGACAAAATTTTCGGACACTAACAAACATTTTTGAAAAAAAACACTAAGTCAAAACTCAAATATCATGATCACAGAAGTTTTACCAGGTGAATCAGCGTCGTCTGAAACGCCTAGAAAAGTTGGTCCCTGGTGACAAAATTTTCAGAAACATACTAAAGTTTGGAAAAACCCTCCCCATTTATCCGGGCTTGGGACCGGCAATTGCGTTACACTATAAAGTGAAACGCAACAGGCTGGGTTAAAAATATTTTTTTTTGTTTTTTTTTTTTTTTTTAAAATTTTTTTTTTTTTTTTTTTTTATCTGGTTTTTGTATTTTGAACTTTTGTTTCTTTTTATACAAAGTGTTGTCTTTGTATTTCTCTTTTTTGTTTTTTAAAGAAGTTTTTTAAATAAAAATAAAATATTGGTTTCCCACCAACAAATTAAATAGTTGTAAAACAAAAATTATTCCACTTTGAAATAAAAAAAATGCAAAGCTTCACGGTTTTCAACGTGATAGATTCTTCAACAACAGTACGTAAAACTTCTCAATCTTAAAACGTGATTGGTTCTTCAAGAACAGTAGGTAAAACTTCTCAATCTTAAAAGGTGATTGATTCTTCAACAACAGTGGGTACAACTTCTCAATCTTAAAAGGTGATTGATTCTTCAAAAACAGTGGGTACAACTTCTCAATCTTAAAAGTGATTGACTCTTCTACAACAGTAGGTAACACTTCTCAATCTTAAACGTGATTGAAGGCATTGCACTTATCCCTTTATTGCAGAATCCTCTGGCGCCTCCTCTTGAAAGCTGTGAAAGACCTGATCCGTACATTTCTTTCTTTGCATATGGACAGGTATGACTTATAGGCATCTTTGTGTGACACAGTTTGGTCTGTACTTATTAGACTGATCTCAAACGTTGTCCACCAAGCCCCCTCACTGGCCGGAACCGTTTGAGTTGGCGCTCGCTCGACCACCTGTTCCTCGATTTCTAAAGGCTCCTCCTCCTCCACAGGTTCTACTTGAGGCTGAGGTGCTGTAGATGGCTGTGGTGCACGTCTTTTGCCTAAAATAGAAGGCGAGATGACCTTGTATGGCACGTTGTCAGGAAGGCGATACACTCTGGGTTTGTTCATGAGCAGGAGATTCGACAACAAATGCCACTTTTGCAAGTCCACAAGATCCAGGTTCATGTCCTTCTGAAGCTCCTGCAAGCGCTCGAATGAAACGAAGTCATTTTGTTGCATGAGGGCCACGCAGCTGAGATAAGTCAAGATTAAAAGCTTACGTTGACGTGCTAACTTGCTGGGTAGTCGTTCAAAGCAGACTGACATCCATGGCATGCCCTGGTCTCTGTACTTCCGTAAATTCGAAGCGAAAGAAAGGCCCCTGCTTTCGATATTCGTGAGCACATCTCCACTGAAGACAGAAACCTGGGTCTCGATCGACGGTGTCTCAGTGCCCTTCACCAGCTCCACAAAATCTTTGCCATTCCACTTCGCCTTTGCGTGGCGGCTCTCATCCCAGTACTTTATTTTGGGCATGAACTTGATTTTACCGAGGCCAGCCTCCAAACATTCAACCACATCAAGACCTCTGGACTTCAAGATTTCCAACGCCCGTCCAAATGTGTGTGGGTAACTGAAACCCTTTCTTTCCGACAACTCCTTACTCATTTCTTCCACAGTGCGGCAATCAACGACATTTCCAACGTGCAACTTTGGACCTTTGAATGACTCAAGTCCCACATCGTCCTGAAACAAGTCCTTGAACAGGACAAGCACCAGCTTCTCACCAACGACCACCGGCTCGGCCTGAAGAGCCTCTGTGAGAGGAAACAAGCGAAGGATACGCTGGATTTGCACCTTATCTTTAATCCAGGTGCTAAGTGGCGGTGGATCCTCACCGACACTGGCACTTCCCACAGGTGCCAGGCCGATAAAGCGTCGAGAAAAGGAGAGACTGTCCGGATGGGTACCACTGACACCGAGGCTTACGCTGTACTGCCTCGAAGATGGATTGATCGGCTTTCCGAAGAACAGCTGCTCGAGGGCGAGCTCGTATTGGAAGGCTGTCCATGACGGTATGTAACCACCTGTGCCCTTGCACTCTGTTAACAGTTCTCGGAGACGGTGACTCAAATGTCCTGAGATTCCTGACAGCACCTCACCCAGGTAAAAACCAAACTGGTCTTCCTTGAACGGAACCAGCATCGGATACCCTTCTAAAAGTGAGTCAATTGCCTCTTCGTGAAAGAACAAATCAGGGACGACATTTGTAGGAAAGTTATCGGTGTAATAGAACACCCCCTCGATGCGCGCATTGATTTGACAATTGGCTTTCCTAGAGAAGTCATCCATGAGGTCGACATAAGCTTTGGCTTGGGAGAGTAACATCGCATTATGCTTGGGATGATGAAGCCCACATGTCGTTATTATGCGACTGACAGGATGTTTTGCCAGAGGAGTGACATGGGAGTGAGGGCTATCCGCGTATAACTGCACAAAATTCAGTGTGCAGTTTTCCCGAAGAAACACCAACTTCAACCTGTTTGACAAATCCATTGAACGGTTATCGAGATTCGATTGAAAGTTTGCCGCTTCCGATAGCCCACAACTTTCATACAAGGTTCCCCTTGATCCCACAACCTGCTGCAGACCAACACGAGACCACAAAAGATCATGGTGTTGATCAACTCCTGAAAGGTTGCAAGCAACATGTAATGAAAGTGAATCAACAGCAGTCGGCTCAACTAACGCTCCAAGATCAAACGGCATAGGATCCTTTTGTCCGAATTTACACAGGCTAACGATCAGCTTTGTTGCCTCGTTGACATTCACTTCGTTCAATGCAGACATGAAAAGCTGGAGTATGAAACGTTGATCCTGTTTAAGGACGTTTAACTTTCCAGGATTCATCGTGTTGCATTTCATGACTGTGGGGCGCTTGAGGTCAGAGGAATCCAGATGTTCAAGCTTGGACTGGAATTTTGAAAGAACTTGGTTAATTAAGGACACTGCCTGAGCTTTACAAGCTATGTCACTTTTGTACAGCACATGTGGTGACTGCTTTTCTGCTGTGACACAACTGAGATTCAAAAGGTAGCCACCATCCACATATGCCATGAGGTATCCGTAAGAACGGTGAAGAGCACAAAACCCGTCAGGACTGTATTCCTGCAGTTGAAGATGTTTCTTGAAGAAATGCCAGTGGTTTGACAATTGGTGAGATTCAATTTTCGAGCAAAACAAGTAGTGCAAGCTGGCTCTGAGGCATGAAACATCTTTGATCTGAATTACCACACCATCAAAGTCATAGCCGAAACGGATTGACCCAATTGCAGACCGAACCTCTGTTGGAAAAATTGGAATGTGCACATCTGGGTTCTGCAAAAACTGCATGTCTGGTCCGAAAGACCTATAGGCAGTACACAGATTATCTGTGTTGTCGGTACTTGCACCGAAAAACTCATCTGCATTCTGTTCCCTTTAAAAGACACAAAAACATGGAAATAGAACAACAATACAGTAGTATAACTCTCAATCAATCACAGTTTTAAATCTAACACATTTATAAGCGGACTTTATGTCATTACCAAACCCATTTTTTATCAGAATACACAAAATACATGTTAACTTACGTGAAAACACTCACCTTTTCTTATTTTGACATGTTTATTTGTTTAGAGAAGAGTTAAAGCGAATTTAAAACAGCTGATTTTAAGAAAGAAGCATTTAATATCATAAGCGCAATTTCGTTCATAAGCGGACAAAAATTTAATCAAAATACACACAATACATGTTAACTTACGTGAAAACACTCACCTTTTCTTATTTTGACATGTTTATTTGTTTAGAGAAGAGTTAAAGCGAATTTAAAACAGCTGATTTTAAGAAAGAAGCATTTAATGTCATAAGCGCAATTTCGTTCATAAGCGGACAAAAATTTAATCAAAATACACACAATACATGTTTACTTACGTGAAAACACTCACCTTTTCTTATTTTGACATGTTTATTTGTTTAGAGAAGAGTTAAAGCGGATTTAAAACAGCGGATTTTAAGAAAGAAGCATTTAATGTCATAAGCGCAATTTCGTTCATAAGCGGACAAAAATTTAATCAAAATACACACAATAAACATTTAGAAACATGAAAACACTTACATTTTGTTGTTTTAATCGCGTATCTTTCGAGATAACGAGCCCGTTATCCTCCGCGATGCTCTGTTTACAACCTCCGACTTACTTCCTGAATCCCGTGTCACGTGACCAATGACGTAGGTTATGTTAAAACGAAATATTTTTCAATTATGCTTAATTTATAAAGATACATCAAGGAAAAAGAAAACCTATCGTGGTAATTGTTTGCTGATTTGACCTTTATTTAAGTTAGATTAAATAATTAACAAATAAATTAAAACGAATTTCAAACGGACATATCTCAGGACAGCAACGTCGCACAGCCTTGAGCCTGGTGTCATTTTAAAGGTCTCGTCCTACCCTTTCCAATGACACCAAGCACGTCGGTCTACGACCTTGCTTTCAAAAAAAAAAGTAAACGGTGACTTTTTTACGAATCGATATAGCTCCGCCCACGAAAGTCGTACAGATTCGTGGCATACGTCGTTGGAAAGCCCTTGTTCATACCTTTACAACAAGACCAAACACAAGCCCTAACGACCTTTATTTCCAGAGATATTAAAAACTGTGATTTTTTTAAGAAACGTTATATCTCCGCCCCTAGATACTCCACCCACCGGGAACCTGCGTTTTTGGAAAGCCCTTGAATAGACCTTTAAAATGATACCAAACATGACTGTCTGGGACCTTCCTTGGCTTGGGAAACCCACGTGCTCATTTTCGAGCCCCAAATCTTTAAAAAATTCTAGCTCCGCCTAGGAACATGCCACGCCCTTCAAACAGGTGTCATTGTAAAGGTCTCGATTAGACCTTTTAAACGACACCCTACTCAATGGTCTACTTACATGTTAAGAAGGGTTTTGAAAGGGTGGTAGCCAAACACCCCCATAATATATCTCCGCCCGGGAACGTCATAGAGATACGTGGGTGGCGTCATTTGAAAGCTATTTTCCTCCTTTTTCAAAAATTTACCCCCCCACCAACCCCCATACAAACCCCAAGGTTCGTGGGGAAAAGGCATAAGACACAACTTAAAATACAAATGCTTAGAAAAACCTCAGTGAATGTCATAGACACTTATGGTTGGTGTCGTTTAAAAGCTCTCTCCGCCCCCTTTCCAACGAACCCACACACAAGTCTCTAGGACCTCCCCTTCCTGAGCTAAAGCTGTTTGAATTTAATGCATTTTAATATTAAAATGACTGTAGCTCCGCCAAGGAATGTCGTACAGACTTCAGGTTGGTGTCAAATGAAAGGTCTCGCCGGCCCCTTTCCAACGAGCCCACACTCAACTATGTATGACCTCCCCTTCTGAAATGCACCATTATATTCGAATGGCCGTAGCTCCAACCAGGAATGTCGTAATGACATGAGGTTGGTGTCAAATGAAAGGTCTCAACGCCCCCTTTCCAACGAGCCCACACACGTCTCTCTAGGACAAAATAATTTTTTTCGAAAAAAAAAATCACTAAGTCCAAATGCAAAAATCCTTCCCACAGAAACCATACCAGGCGAATCAGCGTAGCCTGAAACGCACAAATAAATGGGTCCCTGGTGACATTTTTGTCGACCCCTAGTATAAAAACGCAACGTCGGATCGGGAAAAAAACGCCACCATCGTGTTCAGCACACTCCGACCAGTATATATACATGAACATTTTTTGAAAAAAACAACATGAATCAGAACGGAAGCTCGGATCGACTCAAAAACACCACCACCGTGTTCAGCACCCTCAAAATAGTATAGATACATGTGTAATTTGGCAAAAAAAAAAAAAAAAATCTTGGGTGCAGGGGGCGCACTCTAGAACGGAAGCTCGGATCGGAAAAAAAACACCACCATCGTGTTCAGCACCCTCGAAATAGTATAGATACATGTCAAATTTGTGAAAAAACCAAGGGTGCACTTTTACCTATAGAGGTGCACTTGAGAACGGAAGCTCGGATCGGAAAAAAAACACCACCATCGTGTTCAGCACCCTCGAAATAGTATAGATACATGTCAAATTTGTGAAAAAATCATGGGTGCACTTTT
>NC_073361.2:34642500-34760000 GCF_027580225.2 Misgurnus anguillicaudatus | reverse complement strand
TAACCCTAACCTAACCCTAACCTAACCCTAACCCATGCCTAATACCTAACCCTAACCCTAACCCTAACCTAACCCTAACCCTAACCCCTAACCTAACCCTAACCTAACCCTAACCCTAACCCTAACCCTAACCTAACCTAACCTAACCTAACCCTAACCTAACCTAACCCCAAGCCACGCCCCTCTGTGCGATAGCTCCTCCCACTATGCTCATTTGGGGAGTTAGGGTTAGCTCCGCCCAGGAAAGTCGTAGAGACTTGTGGGAGGTGTCATTCGAAAGCACTCAGCGCCCCCTTCAATATGACACCACCCCCAAGTCTCTAGGACCTCCCCTTCCGGAGATATAAAAAATTACTAATAATATTTAAATTACTCTAACTCCGCCCCTGAATGTCGTAGACACTTGGGGGTGGTGTCATTTGAAAGCACTCTACGCCCCCTTCAATATGACACCACCCCCAAGTCTCTAGGACCTCCCCTTCCGGAGATATAAAAAATTACTAATAATATTTAAATTAATGTAACTCCGCCCCTGAATGTCGTAGACACTTGGGGGTGGTGTCATTTGAAAGCACTCTACGCCCCCTTCAATATGACACCACCCCCAAGTCTCTAGGACCTCCCCTTCCGGAGATATAAAAAATTACTAATAATATTTAAATTAATGTAACTCCGCCCCTGAATGTCGTAGACACTTGGGGGTGGTGTCATTTGAAAGCACTCTACACCCCCTTCAATATGACACCACCCACAAGTCTCTAGGACCTCCCTTTCAGGAAATACAGGAAATGTTAATTTAGCCACTTTAGCCACGCCCCCAAGGCTATCTCCGCCCAGGAACGTCGTATACACTTGGGGGTGGTGTCATTTGAAAGCACTCTACGCACCCTTCAATATGACACCACCCCCAAGTCTCTAGGACCTCCCCTTCCAGAGATACAAAAAATGAAAAAGAATATTGAAACGCCCGTAGCTCCGCCCTCGAGAGGACCACACCCTCGAGCTTGGGCTTGTTGTAAAGGTCTGCTCCAGGACTTTCCAATGAACCGTAATTCATGTCTGTACAACCCTCCCAGGCAGTGAAAAAGCGCCCTAAACATTACACTTTTTAATCAATTTTTAAAAAAAAAATCACTAAGTCAAAACTAAAAAATCATGACCACAGAAGTTTTACCAGGTGAATCCCCGTCGTCTGAAACGCCTAGAAAAGTTGGTCCCTGGTGACAAAATTTTCGGACACTAACAAACATTTTTGAAAAAAAACACTAAGTCAAAACTCAAATATCATGATCACAGAAGTTTTACCAGGTGAATCAGCGTCGTCTGAAACGCCTAGAAAAGTTGGTCCCTGGTGACAAAATTTTCAGAAACATACTAAAGTTTGGAAAAACCCTCCCCATTTATCCGGGCTTGGGACCGGCAATTGCGTTACACTATAAAGTGAAACGCAACAGGCTGGGTTAAAAATATTTTTTTTTGTTTTTTTTTATTTGTTTAAAGTTTTTTTTTTTTTTTTTTTTTATCTGGTTTTTGTATTTTGAACTTTTGTTTCTTTTTATACAAAGTGTTGTCTTTGTATTTCTCTTTTTTGTTTTTTAAAGAAGTTTTTTAAATAAAAATAAAATATTGGTTTCCCACCAACAAATTAAATAGTTGTAAAACAAAAATTATTCCACTTTGAAATAAAAAAAATGCAAAGCTTCACGGTTTTCAACGTGATAGATTCTTCAACAACAGTACGTAAAACTTCTCAATCTTAAAACGTGATTGGTTCTTCAAGAACAGTAGGTAAAACTTCTCAATCTTAAAAGGTGATTGATTCTTCAACAACAGTGGGTACAACTTCTCAATCTTAAAAGGTGATTGATTCTTCAAAAACAGTGGGTACAACTTCTCAATCTTAAAAGTGATTGACTCTTCTACAACAGTAGGTAACACTTCTCAATCTTAAACGTGATTGAAGGCATTGCACTTATCCCTTTATTGCAGAATCCTCTGGCGCCTCCTCTTGAAAGCTGTGAAAGACCTGATCCGTACATTTCTTTCTTTGCATATGGACAGGTATGACTTATAGGCATCTTTGTGTGACACAGTTTGGTCTGTACTTATTAGACTGATCTCAAACGTTGTCCACCAAGCCCCCTCACTGGCCGGAACCGTTTGAGTTGGCGCTCGCTCGACCACCTGTTCCTCGATTTCTAAAGGCTCCTCCTCCTCCACAGGTTCTACTTGAGGCTGAGGTGCTGTAGATGGCTGTGGTGCACGTCTTTTGCCTAAAATAGAAGGCGAGATGACCTTGTATGGCACGTTGTCAGGAAGGCGATACACTCTGGGTTTGTTCATGAGCAGGAGATTCGACAACAAATGCCACTTTTGCAAGTCCACAAGATCCAGGTTCATGTCCTTCTGAAGCTCCTGCAAGCGCTCGAATGAAACGAAGTCATTTTGTTGCATGAGGGCCACGCAGCTGAGATAAGTCAAGATTAAAAGCTTACGTTGACGTGCTAACTTGCTGGGTAGTCGTTCAAAGCAGACTGACATCCATGGCATGCCCTGGTCTCTGTACTTCCGTAAATTCGAAGCGAAAGAAAGGCCCCTGCTTTCGATATTCGTGAGCACATCTCCACTGAAGACAGAAACCTGGGTCTCGATCGACGGTGTCTCAGTGCCCTTCACCAGCTCCACAAAATCTTTGCCATTCCACTTCGCCTTTGCGTGGCGGCTCTCATCCCAGTACTTTATTTTGGGCATGAACTTGATTTTACCGAGGCCAGCCTCCAAACATTCAACCACATCAAGACCTCTGGACTTCAAGATTTCCAACGCCCGTCCAAATGTGTGTGGGTAACTGAAACCCTTTCTTTCCGACAACTCCTTACTCATTTCTTCCACAGTGCGGCAATCAACGACATTTCCAACGTGCAACTTTGGACCTTTGAATGACTCAAGTCCCACATCGTCCTGAAACAAGTCCTTGAACAGGACAAGCACCAGCTTCTCACCAACGACCACCGGCTCGGCCTGAAGAGCCTCTGTGAGAGGAAACAAGCGAAGGATACGCTGGATTTGCACCTTATCTTTAATCCAGGTGCTAAGTGGCGGTGGATCCTCACCGACACTGGCACTTCCCACAGGTGCCAGGCCGATAAAGCGTCGAGAAAAGGAGAGACTGTCCGGATGGGTACCACTGACACCGAGGCTTACGCTGTACTGCCTCGAAGATGGATTGATCGGCTTTCCGAAGAACAGCTGCTCGAGGGCGAGCTCGTATTGGAAGGCTGTCCATGACGGTATGTAACCACCTGTGCCCTTGCACTCTGTTAACAGTTCTCGGAGACGGTGACTCAAATGTCCTGAGATTCCTGACAGCACCTCACCCAGGTAAAAACCAAACTGGTCTTCCTTGAACGGAACCAGCATCGGATACCCTTCTAAAAGTGAGTCAATTGCCTCTTCGTGAAAGAACAAATCAGGGACGACATTTGCAGGAAAGTTATCGGTGTAATAGAACACCCCCTCGATGCGCGCATTGATTTGACAATTGGCTTTCCTAGAGAAGTCATCCATGAGGTCGACATAAGCTTTGGCTTGGGAGAGTAACATCGCATTATGCTTGGGATGATGAAGCCCACATGTCGTTATTATGCGACTGACAGGATGTTTTGCCAGAGGAGTGACATGGGAGTGAGGGCTATCCGCGTATAACTGCACAAAATTCAGTGTGCAGTTTTCCCGAAGAAACACCAACTTCAACCTGTTTGACAAATCCATTGAACGGTTATCGAGATTCGATTGAAAGTTTGCCGCTTCCGATAGCCCACAACTTTCATACAAGGTTCCCCTTGATCCCACAACCTGCTGCAGACCAACACGAGACCACAAAAGATCATGGTGTTGATCAACTCCTGAAAGGTTGCAAGCAACATGTAATGAAAGTGAATCAACAGCAGTCGGCTCAACTAACGCTCCAAGATCAAACGGCATAGGATCCTTTTGTCCGAATTTACACAGGCTAACGATCAGCTTTGTTGCCTCGTTGACATTCACTTCGTTCAATGCAGACATGAAAAGCTGGAGTATGAAACGTTGATCCTGTTTAAGGACGTTTAACTTTCCAGGATTCATCGTGTTGCATTTCATGACTGTGGGGCGCTTGAGGTCAGAGGAATCCAGATGTTCAAGCTTGGACTGGAATTTTGAAAGAACTTGGTTAATTAAGGACACTGCCTGAGCTTTACAAGCTATGTCACTTTTGTACAGCACATGTGGTGACTGCTTTTCTGCTGTGACACAACTGAGATTCAAAAGGTAGCCACCATCCACATATGCCATGAGGTATCCGTAAGAACGGTGAAGAGCACAAAACCCGTCAGGACTGTATTCCTGCAGTTGAAGATGTTTCTTGAAGAAATGCCAGTGGTTTGACAATTGGTGAGATTCAATTTTCGAGCAAAACAAGTAGTGCAAGCTGGCTCTGAGGCATGAAACATCTTTGATCTGAATTACCACACCATCAAAGTCATAGCCGAAACGGATTGACCCAATTGCAGACCGAACCTCTGTTGGAAAAATTGGAATGTGCACATCTGGGTTCTGCAAAAACTGCATGTCTGGTCCGAAAGACCTATAGGCAGTACACAGATTATCTGTGTTGTCGGTACTTGCACCGAAAAACTCATCTGCATTCTGTTCCCTTTAAAAGACACAAAAACATGGAAATAGAACAACAATACAGTAGTATAACTCTCAATCAATCACAGTTTTAAATCTAACACATTTATAAGCGGACTTTATGTCATTACCAAACCCATTTTTTATCAGAATACACAAAATACATGTTAACTTACGTGAAAACACTCACCTTTTCTTATTTTGACATGTTTATTTGTTTAGAGAAGAGTTAAAGCGAATTTAAAACAGCTGATTTTAAGAAAGAAGCATTTAATGTCATAAGCGCAATTTCGTTCATAAGCGGACAAAAATTTAATCAAAATACACACAATACATGTTAACTTACGTGAAAACACTCACCTTTTCTTATTTTGACATGTTTATTTGTTTAGAGAAGAGTTAAAGCGAATTTAAAACAGCTGATTTTAAGAAAGAAGCATTTAATGTCATAAGCGCAATTTCGTTCATAAGCGGACAAAAATTTAATCAAAATACACACAATACATGTTTACTTACGTGAAAACACTCACCTTTTCTTATTTTGACATGTTTATTTGTTTAGAGAAGAGTTAAAGCGGATTTAAAACAGCGGATTTTAAGAAAGAAGCATTTAATGTCATAAGCGCAATTTCGTTCATAAGCGGACAAAAATTTAATCAAAATACACACAATAAACATTTAGAAACATGAAAACACTTACATTTTGTTGTTTTAATCGCGTATCTTTCGAGATAACGAGCCCGTTATCCTCCGCGATGCTCTGTTTACAACCTCCGACTTACTTCCTGAATCCCGTGTCACGTGACCAATGACGTAGGTTATGTTAAAACGAAATATTTTTCAATTATGCTTAATTTATAAAGATACATCAAGGAAAAAGAAAACCTATCGTGGTAATTGTTTGCTGATTTGACCTTTATTTAAGTTAGATTAAATAATTAACAAATAAATTAAAACGAATTTCAAACGGACATATCTCAGGACAGCAACGTCGCACAGCCTTGAGCCTGGTGTCATTTTAAAGGTCTCGTCCTACCCTTTCCAATGACACCAAGCACGTCGGTCTACGACCTTGCTTTCAAAAAAAAAAGTAAACGGTGACTTTTTTACGAATCGATATAGCTCCGCCCACGAAAGTCGTACAGATTCGTGGCATACGTCGTTGGAAAGCCCTTGTTCATACCTTTACAACAAGACCAAACACAAGCCCTAACGACCTTTATTTCCAGAGATATTAAAAACTGTGATTTTTTTAAGAAACGTTATATCTCCGCCCCTAGATACTCCACCCACCGGGAACCTGCGTTTTTGGAAAGCCCTTGAATAGACCTTTAAAATGATACCAAACATGACTGTCTGGGACCTTCCTTGGCTTGGGAAACCCACGTGCTCATTTTCGAGCCCCAAATCTTTAAAAAATTCTAGCTCCGCCTAGGAACATGCCACGCCCTTCAAACAGGTGTCATTGTAAAGGTCTCGATTAGACCTTTTAAACGACACCCTACTCAATGGTCTACTTACATGTTAAGAAGGGTTTTGAAAGGGTGGTAGCCAAACACCCCCATAATATATCTCCGCCCGGGAACGTCATAGAGATACGTGGGTGGCGTCATTTGAAAGCTATTTTCCTCCTTTTTCAAAAATTTACCCCCCCACCAACCCCCATACAAACCCCAAGGTTCGTGGGGAAAAGGCATAAGACACAACTTAAAATACAAATGCTTAGAAAAACCTCAGTGAATGTCATAGACACTTATGGTTGGTGTCGTTTAAAAGCTCTCTCCGCCCCCTTTCCAACGAACCCACACACAAGTCTCTAGGACCTCCCCTTCCTGAGCTAAAGCTGTTTGAATTTAATGCATTTTAATATTAAAATGACTGTAGCTCCGCCAAGGAATGTCGTACAGACTTCAGGTTGGTGTCAAATGAAAGGTCTCGCCGGCCCCTTTCCAACGAGCCCACACTCAACTATGTATGACCTCCCCTTCTGAAATGCACCATTATATTCGAATGGCCGTAGCTCCAACCAGGAATGTCGTAATGACATGAGGTTGGTGTCAAATGAAAGGTCTCAACGCCCCCTTTCCAACGAGCCCACACACGTCTCTCTAGGACAAAATAATTTTTTTCGAAAAAAAAAATCACTAAGTCCAAATGCAAAAATCCTTCCCACAGAAACCATACCAGGCGAATCAGCGTAGCCTGAAACGCACAAATAAATGGGTCCCTGGTGACATTTTTGTCGACCCCTAGTATAAAAACGCAACGTCGGATCGGGAAAAAAACGCCACCATCGTGTTCAGCACACTCCGACCAGTATATATACATGAACATTTTTTGAAAAAAACAACATGAATCAGAACGGAAGCTCGGATCGACTCAAAAACACCACCACCGTGTTCAGCACCCTCAAAATAGTATAGATACATGTGTAATTTGGCAAAAAAAAAAAAAAAAATCTTGGGTGCAGGGGGCGCACTCTAGAACGGAAGCTCGGATCGGAAAAAAAACACCACCATCGTGTTCAGCACCCTCGAAATAGTATAGATACATGTCAAATTTGTGAAAAAACCAAGGGTGCACTTTTACCTATAGAGGTGCACTTGAGAACGGAAGCTCGGATCGGAAAAAAAACACCACCATCGTGTTCAGCACCCTCGAAATAGTATAGATACATGTCAAATTTGTGAAAAAATCATGGGTGCACTTTTACCTATAGGGGTGCACTTGAGAACGGAAGCTCGGATCGGAAAAAAAACACCACCATCGTGTTCAGCACCCTCGAAATAGTATAGATACATGTCAAATTTGTGAAAAAATCATGGGTGCACTTTTACCTATAGGGGTGCACTTGAGAACGGAAGCTCGGATCGGAAAAAAAACACCACCATCGTGTTCAGCACCCTCGAAATAGTATAGATACATGTCAAATTTGTGAAAAAATCATGGGTGCACTTTTACCTATAGGGGTGCACTTGAGAACGGAAGCTCGGATCGGAAAAAAAACACCACCATCGTGTTCAGCACCCTCGAAATAGTATAGATACATGTCAAATTTGTAAAAAAAAAAAAAAAAATCCGGGGTGCAGTTTTTCAACTAGGGGTGCACTTGAGAACGGAAGGTCGGATCGACTCGAAACCACCACCATCGTGTTCAGCACCCTCGAAACTATATATAGAGATGTGAATTTTGTATATATGACGTAATTAAAGGGGAGGTGCAGTACCAATTTCAAACTTGTGGTGGCGCTATCGAGCTGAAACCACGCCCAATCGATAGGGCGTCCCCTAATTAGTATATATACCAAATTTCAGCTTTCTAGGACAAACATTACTCGAAAAAAGGCAGGGGGTGCAGTTTACAGGGGGTGCAGTCTTCGCATAAATGCCTAATACCTAACCCTAACCTAACCCTAACCCTAACCCTAACCCTAACCCTAACCTAACCTAAACCCTAACCTAACCCTAACCTAACCCTAACCTAACCCTAACCTAACCCTAACCCTAACCTAACCCTAACCCTAACCCTAACCCTAACCCTAACCCTAACCTAACCCTAACCTAACCCTAACCTAACCCTAACCCTAACCTAACCTAACCTAACCTAACCCTAACCTAACCCTAACCCTATCCTGTGACCAGATATTTGAGGATCAGTCATTTGACTGATCCTGCATTTACCCCCTATACCTAATGAACCCTAGGTGCGTATTCGTTTTAAGCCTAAGCCTGCTGTAACACTCACTCGTTTTTACTCGTTTTTACTTATTTTTCACACATTTTCACTCGTTTTCACTCGTTTTTACTCGTTTTTCACACATTTTAACTCGTTTTTAGTCGTTTTTCACACATTTTCACACACTGTCACTCGTTTTTACTCGTTTTCACTTCTTTTTCACACACTGTCACTCGTTTTTGCTCGTTTTTACTCCTTTTTCACAAATTTTCACTCGTTTTTAGTCGTTTTTCACACATTTTCACACACTGTCACTCGTTTTTGCTAGTTTACACTTTTTTTTCACACATTTTCACTCGTTTTTGCTCGTTTTTACTCGTTCTTTTATCCCCCCACCATCCCCTTTCCTAACCCCAAGGTTCGTGGGGAAGAGGCATAGCCTTTCTCAGCCATTTTCAACCCTTTTCACCCTAACCCACTCGTTTTTCACTCGTTTTTCACACATTCTTTTATCCCCCCACCATCCCCTTTCCAAACCCCAAGGTTCGTGGGGAATGGGCATAAGAAACCATTCAAAATCACAAAAAAAACATTCAAAAATCACAAAAAAACACCAAGTCCAAACTCAAAAATCCTTCTCCCAGAAACCATACCAGGAGAATCAGCGTCGTCTGAAACGCCTAGAAAAATAGGTCCCTGGTGACAACATTTTCACACCCACACTAAAAATAACACCCATACCAGGAGAATCAGCGTCGTCTGAAACGCCTAGAAAAATAGGTCCCTGGTGACAACATTTTCAGACCCATACTAAAAATTTTCAAAAAAACACCAAGTCCAAACTCAAAAATACTTCTCACAGAAATCATACCAGGAGAATCAGCGTCGTCTGAAACGCCTAGAAAACTTGGTCCCTGGGGGTGACCAAGAAAAATCTCAGGGGGTGCACTTCCAGGGGGTGCACTCTTCGTATTTATGCCTATAACCTAACCTAACCTAACCCTAACCTAACCCTAACACACTAAAAATAACACCCATACCAGGAGAATCAGCGTCGTCTGAAACGCCTAGAAAAATAGGTCCCTGGTGACAACATTTTCAGACCCATACTAAAAATTTTCAAAAAAACACCAAGTCCAAACTCAAAAATACTTCTCACAGAAATCATACCAGGAGAATCAGCGTCGTCTGAAACGCCTAGAAAACTTGGTCCCTGGGGGTGACCAAGAAAAATCTCAGGGGGTGCACTTCCAGGGGGTGCACTCTTCGTATTTATGCCTATAACCTAACCCTAACCCTAACCTAACCCTAACCTAACCCTAACCTAACCCTAACCTAACCCTAACCTAACCCTAACCCTAACCTAACCCTAACCTAACCCTAACCTAACCTAACCCTAACCCTAACCTAACCTAACCCTAACCTAACCCTAACCTAACCCTAACCCTGAAAATAGAAGAAAAGGCAATAACATAAGGACAGGGTATAGAACGCAACGTTGTGCAAATACAGTCCGCAAAATGAGGCCAAAACTTAAAAATAAACAAAACCCTGAGGCGGGTATAAACTCTTAAAAACAAAAGTCACGGATTAAAGGTGAAAAGGCGAAACGTATGGAAAAGGTATAGAACGCTACTCTGTGTGAGACAATCCACAAAACAAGGCCAAGACTCTAAAACAAAACTAATTAAACCCCAAAACGTGTTATTAATTCCCAAACACAGTTTTTTAAAGGTGCGACCTGTGGAAGGATGGGACGGCTGCTTATCGACGACAATGATGAAATCGACGAGGGACGTAACGAAAATGGAAGAAAAGGCAATGACATAAGGACAGGTATGAAACACTATTTGGTGAAAATACAGTCCGTTAAATGAGGCCTTTACTCTAAAACAAATTTAACAAAACCGTGAGACGGGCATAAACTTTCAAAAACAAATGTCACGTATAAAAATGAAAAGGCTACATATAAGGAAACAGAATAGAACGCTACTTTGTGTACGTACGATCCACAATACAAGGCCAAAACTAGACTAATAAAACCCGAATCGGACCATTAATTGCCAAGCGCAGAGGAGCGATTGAAAGGTAAGCATTGCATAATGTTATCGCTTGCTCGGCCCTCCTCCTGAGATTTCTGAGGAGGAGGGAGTCGAGTAAGGGAGTACTATGAAGCCCAGACAGGCATCAGGGAGATGGCTGGCGCAGTCTCGTCCCCGTCTCCCCTTACTCCCTTGCTCGACCGGATTTCGATGACGCTCGGTGGGTATAGATTTGTGGCGTTAAGCCTACTGGACGGGGGCGAGACTCTAGTCCTTGTAAGGGATTCAGTGCGTCGACCTCCAAAAACATGCGCCGGCCCGTGCCTTTTCCTCGTTCTCCCTAAACCAAACTGTGCAGAGTCTGTACAGGGGGAGACGTTGTATCTTCAATACCTAAACTAGCCAGTTGCCTTCGGACCTAGGGGGTCGACAGAGAAGCTCAGTAAACCCTGAACGGACTGGGGTCTCGCTGAATAAATGTATCCCCCAACCCGCACAAAACCAAACCCCAACTCCCATAACATTGCTTTTATGGAGCAGATTTAACCCTTAACCTCTCCAAAACCAAACCCCAAAATTGCTTTTATGGAGCAGATTTAGCCCCTAACCTCTCCAAAATCAAACCCTAACATCCAGGACCCTAAAAATATGTTTTAAAATGTAGGGTGACCAAAAGCAGCCTTTCAGGTTTTAATAGATCAATGAGCTAAACAGGCAATTCGTTTTAATTCCCCTCTTGTAAAAGACTGAATTTATAAAAAATACAACATTTGTTAAAGGATAACATTAAACATTTATTTCCAATTTAACATTTAACACCTTAATAATTAAAACAGACATTTAAGTAGAAATGCTGAGGCTGTAATTGCGTAGAGTAACCACAAGGGGGCGACACGCGATCGTCAAATTTCTCAAAAACCTCATTAGACTCATGTTTTCATCTGCAGTGTGGATGGACTGGACAACACGTGCTAAACATCGAATAAAAGAACTACAAAGGACTTAAATCAGCTGTTTTAAAGGTGACATATGTACATTACATCAATATAGTAACTTTTTAACATCACCAGTTAGCCTTTAGTCTGGGAATTATCTAATTTGTTGACATTGGCAAAACCACGTGGTTTAGCATGTTACTCGGCTCTCATATTAACTTAGCCTTAAAAACACTGGATTAACAAGGGTGACTTTTATTAATATGAAACAATTAAACAATTGTAAATACCGCTATATATGTAAAATTAATTGAATTTTAAGATTTAATTTATTATTAGAATCCATAAAAGAGCTCTCATCTCCAAGGCAAAAATCTGATGTTTATTCATTAGACTCCAACCTAACCAATTGAGAGTCTGATCGTTTCTATAGCGATTGGCTACGAGACACACGCCTGGACTGATCCACCAGGCGAGGGTGCCTCATGAGGAGGGTGTATAGTACATAAAACCCTGAAACATCCGATGATTCATGAGGTGGTGCTACTGACGATGTGTCTCAAACATTTCCCTCGCATTGGCATCGGTGACCTCTGGAGGGATAGGACCACTTGTGATTATCAACAACAATGAAGACATCCACAAGAAATGTAATGAAAATAGAAGAAAAGGCAATAACATAAGGACAGGGTATAGAACGCAACGTTGTGCAAATACAGTCCGCAAAATGAGGCCAAAACTTAAAAATAAACAAAACCCTGAGGCGGGTATAAACTCTTAAAAACAAAAGTCACGGATTAAAGGTGAAAAGGCGAAACGTATGGAAAAGGTATAGAACGCTACTCTGTGTGAGACAATCCACAAAACAAGGCCAAGACTCTAAAACAAAACTAATTAAACCCCAAAACGTGTTATTAATTCCCAAACACAGTTTTTTAAAGGTGCGACCTGTGGAAGGATGGGACGGCTGCTTATCGACGACAATGATGAAATCGACGAGGGACGTAACGAAAATGGAAGAAAAGGCAATGACATAAGGACAGGTATGAAACACTATTTGGTGAAAATACAGTCCGTTAAATGAGGCCTTTACTCTAAAACAAATTTAACAAAACCGTGAGACGGGCATAAACTTTCAAAAACAAATGTCACGTATAAAAATGAAAAGGCTACATATAAGGAAACAGAATAGAACGCTACTTTGTGTACGTACGATCCACAATACAAGGCCAAAACTAGACTAATAAAACCCGAATCGGACCATTAATTGCCAAGCGCAGAGGAGCGATTGAAAGGTAAGCATTGCATAATGTTATCGCTTGCTCGGCCCTCCTCCTGAGATTTCTGAGGAGGAGGGAGTCGAGTAAGGGAGTACTATGAAGCCCAGACAGGCATCAGGGAGATGGCTGGCGCAGTCTCGTCCCCGTCTCCCCTTACTCCCTTGCTCGACCGGATTTCGATGACGCTCGGTGGGTATAGATTTGTGGCGTTAAGCCTACTGGACGGGGGCGAGACTCTAGTCCTTGTAAGGGATTCAGTGCGTCGACCTCCAAAAACATGCGCCGGCCCGTGCCTTTTCCTCGTTCTCCCTAAACCAAACTGTGCAGAGTCTGTACAGGGGGAGACGTTGTATCTTCAATACCTAAACTAGCCAGTTGCCTTCGGACCTAGGGGGTCGACAGAGAAGCTCAGTAAACCCTGAACGGACTGGGGTCTCGCTGAATAAATGTATCCCCCAACCCGCACAAAACCAAACCCCAACTCCCATAACATTGCTTTTATGGAGCAGATTTAACCCTTAACCTCTCCAAAACCAAACCCCAAAATTGCTTTTATGGAGCAGATTTAGCCCCTAACCTCTCCAAAATCAAACCCTAACATCCAGGACCCTAAAAATATGTTTTAAAATGTAGGGTGACCAAAAGCAGCCTTTCAGGTTTTAATAGATCAATGAGCTAAACAGGCAATTCGTTTTAATTCCCCTCTTGTAAAAGACTGAATTTATAAAAAATACAACATTTGTTAAAGGATAACATTAAACATTTATTTCCAATTTAACATTTAACACCTTAATAATTAAAACAGACATTTAAGTAGAAATGCTGAGGCTGTAATTGCGTAGAGTAACCACAAGGGGGCGACACGCGATCGTCAAATTTCTCAAAAACCTCATTAGACTCATGTTTTCATCTGCAGTGTGGATGGACTGGACAACACGTGCTAAACATCGAATAAAAGAACTACAAAGGACTTAAATCAGCTGTTTTAAAGGTGACATATGTACATTACATCAATATAGTAACTTTTTAACATCACCAGTTAGCCTTTAGTCTGGGAATTATCTAATTTGTTGACATTGGCAAAACCACGTGGTTTAGCATGTTACTCGGCTCTCATATTAACTTAGCCTTAAAAACACTGGATTAACAAGGGTGACTTTTATTAATATGAAACAATTAAACAATTGTAAATACCGCTATATATGTAAAATTAATTGAATTTTAAGATTTAATTTATTATTAGAATCCATAAAAGAGCTCTCATCTCCAAGGCAAAAATCTGATGTTTATTCATTAGACTCCAACCTAACCAATTGAGAGTCTGATCGTTTCTATAGCGATTGGCTACGAGACACACGCCTGGACTGATCCACCAGGCGAGGGTGCCTCATGAGGAGGGTGTATAGTACATAAAACCCTGAAACATCCGATGATTCATGAGGTGGTGCTACTGACGATGTGTCTCAAACATTTCCCTCGCATTGGCATCGGTGACCTCTGGAGGGATAGGACCACTTGTGATTATCAACAACAATGCAGAACATTCACAAGAAATGTAATGAAAATAGAAGAAAAGGCAATAACATAAGGACAGGGTATAGAACGCAACGTTGTGCAAATACAGTCCGCAAAATGAGGCCAAAACTTAAAAATAAACAAAACCCTGAGGCGGGTATAAACTCTTAAAAACAAAAGTCACGGATTAAAGGTGAAAAGGCGAAACGTATGGAAAAGGTATAGAACGCTACTCTGTGTGAGACAATCCACAAAACAAGGCCAAGACTCTAAAACAAAACTAATTAAACCCCAAAACGTGTTATTAATTCCCAAACACAGTTTTTTAAAGGTGCGACCTGTGGAAGGATGGGACGGCTGCTTATCGACGACAATGATGAAATCGACGAGGGACGTAACGAAAATGGAAGAAAAGGCAATGACATAAGGACAGGTATGAAACACTATTTGGTGAAAATACAGTCCGTTAAATGAGGCCTTTACTCTAAAACAAATTTAACAAAACCGTGAGACGGGCATAAACTTTCAAAAACAAATGTCACGTATAAAAATGAAAAGGCTACATATAAGGAAACAGAATAGAACGCTACTTTGTGTACGTACGATCCACAATACAAGGCCAAAACTAGACTAATAAAACCCGAATCGGACCATTAATTGCCAAGCGCAGAGGAGCGATTGAAAGGTAAGCATTGCATAATGTTATCGCTTGCTCGGCCCTCCTCCTGAGATTTCTGAGGAGGAGGGAGTCGAGTAAGGGAGTACTATGAAGCCCAGACAGGCATCAGGGAGATGGCTGGCGCAGTCTCGTCCCCGTCTCCCCTTACTCCCTTGCTCGACCGGATTTCGATGACGCTCGGTGGGTATAGATTTGTGGCGTTAAGCCTACTGGACGGGGGCGAGACTCTAGTCCTTGTAAGGGATTCAGTGCGTCGACCTCCAAAAACATGCGCCGGCCCGTGCCTTTTCCTCGTTCTCCCTAAACCAAACTGTGCAGAGTCTGTACAGGGGGAGACGTTGTATCTTCAATACCTAACCTAACCTAACCTAACCTAACCCTAACCCTAAAGAACGGTGTTGAGTCCTCTTTAATAAATTTAAAAATTAAGCCTCGCCTGAAGAAGACACAAAAAGCTGTCGAAACGTCGCGTGACAGGCTAACAAACCAAAGCCTTCTCTCGAACACCAGCATAACACCATCTGGAGTCCTTTAATGTTGACGGTGATTGAAGTAGATCCATACAGATCCTCTCACCTGAACACAAACTCTAACCCCAACGTCACACGAGCCCTGCAAAAAGCAGCCCTAAGCTCACTAACCACTAATGTGGATTTATTTTTCAAAATGTAGAATTTTGTAAGTGCTTGTGCATACTATTTTGGGCCTTTGGCATGATAATGGGGACTTACCTGAGGCGGCCAGTTGAACGATGGTCAGTGCTTCCGAGTTGGACCTTGGGTCTGGCTGTGGCCTGGCTTTTAGCCAATTCCTAACCTAACTCATGCGAGTGCCTCGCTCTCTGGACCTTGAAAAGTGTGGTTCACATTGTTGTGCCAATGGTTTCACTATGGTATTACAAGTAAAAAGCAAAAATATGCTTTCTAAAATTTTATTTCACGTTGGGAAGAAGAAAGAAAATTAGGAGAGAAGCCACGCCCTTCTCAGATATATAAAGAGCTATAAAAGATAGACACTGAGACAGAGGAAAAGTGGATGTAAAATTATTAAAGGGGTTTTACATTTAAAAGAAAATGTTAAACACACAATAAAAAAATATTTATGTGTGGTATATAAACTCCACCGCATAGAGTGTTGAGAACTCATTTAAAATCAGCCTCCGCTGGTATCAAAACTAGTAAGAAGGTTTCTCAACAAGAAGATGGACATGGAGTATTTATTTTGGATCTGGTTTCCACTGAGAAATAGACATTAAAGACCACCCTAGAAATCTCCTATCAGCCCGAAATGTGGAAAGTAAGCATAGGATGGATGTATAAAAGGGTATCTCACGTCTCAAATAAGATGGAGGCACACTTTGGGTCGGTGTGTTATGGTCATATGTCAGAAGAACAGTGTAGAGTACCGGTCTCGTATCAATCTCTGTCATTGGACGATGTTGAAGGTCCTTCTGAAGCTTTTGAACAGTGTAGAGCCTCATTTTAAATCAGTCTCCACCAGAAGAACGGTGTTGAGTCCTCTTTAATAAATTTAAAAATTAAGCCTCGCCTGAAGAAGACACAAAAAGCTGTCGAAACGTCGCGTGACAGGCTAACAAACCAAAGCCTTCTCTCGAACACCAGCATAACACCATCTGGAGTCCTTTAATGTTGACGGTGATTGAAGTAGATCCATACAGATCCTCTCACCTGAACACAAACTCTAACCCCAACGTCACACGAGCCCTGCAAAAAGCAGCCCTAAGCTCACTAACCACTAATGTGGATTTATTTTTCAAAATGTAGAATTTTGTAAGTGCTTGTGCATACTATTTTGGGCCTTTGGCATGATAATGGGGACTTACCTGAGGCGGCCAGTTGAACGATGGTCAGTGCTTCCGAGTTGGACCTTGGGTCTGGCTGTGGCCTGGCTTTTAGCCAATTCCTAACCTAACTCATGCGAGTGCCTCGCTCTCTGGACCTTGAAAAGTGTGGTTCACATTGTTGTGCCAATGGTTTCACTATGGTATTGCAAGTAAAAAGCAAAAATATGCTTTCTAAAATTTTATTTCACGTTGGGAAGAAGAAAGAAAATTAGGAGAGAAGCCACGCCCTTCTCAGATATATAAAGAGCTATAAAAGATAGACACTGAGACAGAGGAAAAGTGGATGTAAAATTATTAAAGGGGTTTTACATTTAAAAGAAAATGTTAAACACACAATAAAAAAATATTTATGTGTGGTATATAAACTCCACCGCATAGAGTGTTGAGAACTCATTTAAAATCAGCCTCCGCTGGTATCAAAACTAGTAAGAAGGTTTCTCAACAAGAAGATGGACATGGAGTATTTATTTTGGATCTGGTTTCCACTGAGAAATAGACATTAAAGACCACCCTAGAAATCTCCTATCAGCCCGAAATGTGGAAAGTAAGCATAGGATGGATGTATAAAAGGGTATCTCACGTCTCAAATAAGATGGAGGCACACTTTGGGTCGGTGTGTTATGGTCATATGTCAGAAGAACAGTGTAGAGTACCGGTCTCGTATCAATCTCTGTCATTGGACGATGTTGAAGGTCCTTCTGAAGCTTTTGAACAGTGTAGAGCCTCATTTTAAATCAGTCTCCACCAGAAGAACGGTGTTGAGTCCTCTTTAATAAATTTAAAAATTAAGCCTCGCCTGAAGAAGACACAAAAAGCTGTCGAAACGTCGCGTGACAGGCTAACAAACCAAAGCCTTCTCTCGAACACCAGCATAACACCATCTGGAGTCCTTTAATGTTGACGGTGATTGAAGTAGATCCATACAGATCCTCTCACCTGAACACAAACTCTAACCCCAACGTCACACGAGCCCTGCAAAAAGCAGCCCTAAGCTCACTAACCACTAATGTGGATTTATTTTTCAAAATGTAGAATTTTGTAAGTGCTTGTGCATACTATTTTGGGCCTTTGGCATGATAATGGGGACTTACCTGAGGCGGCCAGTTGAACGATGGTCAGTGCTTCCGAGTTGGACCTTGGGTCTGGCTGTGGCCTGGCTTTTAGCCAATTCCTAACCTAACTCATGCGAGTGCCTCGCTCTCTGGACCTTGAAAAGTGTGGTTCACATTGTTGTGCCAATGGTTTCACTATGGTATTGCAAGTAAAAAGCAAAAATATGCTTTCTAAAATTTTATTTCACGTTGGGAAGAAGAAAGAAAATTAGGAGAGAAGCCACGCCCTTCTCAGATATATAAAGAGCTATAAAAGATAGACACTGAGACAGAGGAAAAGTGGATGTAAAATTATTAAAGGGGTTTTACATTTAAAAGAAAATGTTAAACACACAATAAAAAAATATTTATGTGTGGTATATAAACTCCACCGCATAGAGTGTTGAGAACTCATTTAAAATCAGCCTCCGCTGGTATCAAAACTAGTAAGAAGGTTTCTCAACAAGAAGATGGACATGGAGTATTTATTTTGGATCTGGTTTCCACTGAGAAATAGACATTAAAGACCACCCTAGAAATCTCCTATCAGCCCGAAATGTGGAAAGTAAGCATAGGATGGATGTATAAAAGGGTATCTCACGTCTCAAATAAGATGGAGGCACACTTTGGGTCGGTGTGTTATGGTCATATGTCAGAAGAACAGTGTAGAGTACCGGTCTCGTATCAATCTCTGTCATTGGACGATGTTGAAGGTCCTTCTGAAGCTTTTGAACAGTGTAGAGCCTCATTTTAAATCAGTCTCCACCAGAAGAACGGTGTTGAGTCCTCTTTAATAAATTTAAAAATTAAGCCTCGCCTGAAGAAGACACAAAAAGCTGTCGAAACGTCGCGTGACAGGCTAACAAACCAAAGCCTTCTCTCGAACACCAGCATAACACCATCTGGAGTCCTTTAATGTTGACGGTGATTGAAGTAGATCCATACAGATCCTCTCACCTGAACACAAACTCTAACCCCAACGTCACACGAGCCCTGCAAAAAGCAGCCCTAAGCTCACTAACCACTAATGTGGATTTATTTTTCAAAATGTAGAATTTTGTAAGTGCTTGTGCATACTATTTTGGGCCTTTGGCATGATAATGGGGACTTACCTGAGGCGGCCAGTTGAACGATGGTCAGTGCTTCCGAGTTGGACCTTGGGTCTGGCTGTGGCCTGGCTTTTAGCCAATTCCTAACCTAACTCATGCGAGTGCCTCGCTCTCTGGACCTTGAAAAGTGTGGTTCACATTGTTGTGCCAATGGTTTCACTATGGTATTGCAAGTAAAAAGCAAAAATATGCTTTCTAAAATTTTATTTCACGTTGGGAAGAAGAAAGAAAATTAGGAGAGAAGCCACGCCCTTCTCAGATATATAAAGAGCTATAAAAGATAGACACTGAGACAGAGGAAAAGTGGATGTAAAATTATTAAAGGGGTTTTACATTTAAAAGAAAATGTTAAACACACAATAAAAAAATATTTATGTGTGGTATATAAACTCCACCGCATAGAGTGTTGAGAACTCATTTAAAATCAGCCTCCGCTGGTATCAAAACTAGTAAGAAGGTTTCTCAACAAGAAGATGGACATGGAGTATTTATTTTGGATCTGGTTTCCACTGAGAAATAGACATTAAAGACCACCCTAGAAATCTCCTATCAGCCCGAAATGTGGAAAGTAAGCATAGGATGGATGTATAAAAGGGTATCTCACGTCTCAAATAAGATGGAGGCACACTTTGGGTCGGTGTGTTATGGTCATATGTCAGAAGAACAGTGTAGAGTACCGGTCTCGTATCAATCTCTGTCATTGGACGATGTTGAAGGTCCTTCTGAAGCTTTTGAACAGTGTAGAGCCTCATTTTAAATCAGTCTCCACCAGAAGAACGGTGTTGAGTCCTCTTTAATAAATTTAAAAATTAAGCCTCGCCTGAAGAAGACACAAAAAGCTGTCGAAACGTCGCGTGACAGGCTAACAAACCAAAGCCTTCTCTCGAACACCAGCATAACACCATCTGGAGTCCTTTAATGTTGACGGTGATTGAAGTAGATCCATACAGATCCTCTCACCTGAACACAAACTCTAACCCCAACGTCACACGAGCCCTGCAAAAAGCAGCCCTAAGCTCACTAACCACTAATGTGGATTTATTTTTCAAAATGTAGAATTTTGTAAGTGCTTGTGCATACTATTTTGGGCCTTTGGCATGATAATGGGGACTTACCTGAGGCGGCCAGTTGAACGATGGTCAGTGCTTCCGAGTTGGACCTTGGGTCTGGCTGTGGCCTGGCTTTTAGCCAATTCCTAACCTAACTCATGCGAGTGCCTCGCTCTCTGGACCTTGAAAAGTGTGGTTCACATTGTTGTGCCAATGGTTTCACTATGGTATTGCAAGTAAAAAGCAAAAATATGCTTTCTAAAATTTTATTTCACGTTGGGAAGAAGAAAGAAAATTAGGAGAGAAGCCACGCCCTTCTCAGATATATAAAGAGCTATAAAAGATAGACACTGAGACAGAGGAAAAGTGGATGTAAAATTATTAAAGGGGTTTTACATTTAAAAGAAAATGTTAAACACACAATAAAAAAATATTTATGTGTGGTATATAAACTCCACCGCATAGAGTGTTGAGAACTCATTTAAAATCAGCCTCCGCTGGTATCAAAACTAGTAAGAAGGTTTCTCAACAAGAAGATGGACATGGAGTATTTATTTTGGATCTGGTTTCCACTGAGAAATAGACATTAAAGACCACCCTAGAAATCTCCTATCAGCCCGAAATGTGGAAAGTAAGCATAGGATGGATGTATAAAAGGGTATCTCACGTCTCAAATAAGATGGAGGCACACTTTGGGTCGGTGTGTTATGGTCATATGTCAGAAGAACAGTGTAGAGTACCGGTCTCGTATCAATCTCTGTCATTGGACGATGTTGAAGGTCCTTCTGAAGCTTTTGAACAGTGTAGAGCCTCATTTTAAATCAGTCTCCACCAGAAGAACGGTGTTGAGTCCTCTTTAATAAATTTAAAAATTAAGCCTCGCCTGAAGAAGACACAAAAAGCTGTCGAAACGTCGCGTGACAGGCTAACAAACCAAAGCCTTCTCTCGAACACCAGCATAACACCATCTGGAGTCCTTTAATGTTGACGGTGATTGAAGTAGATCCATACAGATCCTCTCACCTGAACACAAACTCTAACCCCAACGTCACACGAGCCCTGCAAAAAGCAGCCCTAAGCTCACTAACCACTAATGTGGATTTATTTTTCAAAATGTAGAATTATGTGAGTGCTTGTGCATACTATTTTGGGCCTTTGGCATGATAATGGGGACTTACCTGAGGCGGCCAGTTGAACGATGGTCAGTGCTTCCGAGTTGGACCTTGGGTCTGGCTGTGGCCTGGCTTTTAGCCAATTCCTAACCTAACTCATGCGAGTGCCTCGCTCTCTGGACCTTGAAAAGTGTGGTTCACATTGTTGTGCCAATGGTTTCACTATGGTATTGCAAGTAAAAAGCAACAATATGCTTTCTAAAATTTTATTTCACGTTGGGAAGAAGAAAGAAAATTAGGAGAGAAGCCACGCCCTTCTCAGATATATAAAGAGCTATAAAAGATAGACACTGAGACAGAGGAAAAGTGGATGTAAAATTATTAAAGGGGTTTTACATTTAAAAGAAAATGTTAAACACACAATAAAAAAATATTTATGTGTGGTATATAAACTCCACCGCATAGAGTGTTGAGAACTCATTTAAAATCAGCCTCCGCTGGTATCAAAACTAGTAAGAAGGTTTCTCAACAAGAAGATGGACATGGAGTATTTATTTTGGATCTGGTTTCCACTGAGAAATAGACATTAAAGACCACCCTAGAAATCTCCTATCAGCCCGAAATGTGGAAAGTAAGCATAGGATGGATGTATAAAAGGGTATCTCACGTCTCAAATAAGATGGAGGCACACTTTGGGTCGGTGTGTTATGGTCATATGTCAGAAGAACAGTGTAGAGTACCGGTCTCGTATCAATCTCTGTCATTGGACGATGTTGAAGGTCCTTCTGAAGCTTTTGAACAGTGTAGAGCCTCATTTTAAATCAGTCTCCACCAGAAGAACGGTGTTGAGTCCTCTTTAATAAATTTAAAAATTAAGCCTCGCCTGAAGAAGACACAAAAAGCTGTCGAAACGTCGCGTGACAGGCTAACAAACCAAAGCCTTCTCTCGAACACCAGCATAACACCATCTGGAGTCCTTTAATGTTGACGGTGATTGAAGTAGATCCATACAGATCCTCTCACCTGAACACAAACTCTAACCCCAACGTCACACGAGCCCTGCAAAAAGCAGCCCTAAGCTCACTAACCACTAATGTGGATTTATTTTTCAAAATGTAGAATTTTGTAAGTGCTTGTGCATACTATTTTGGGCCTTTGGCATGATAATGGGGACTTACCTGAGGCGGCCAGTTGAACGATGGTCAGTGCTTCCGAGTTGGACCTTGGGTCTGGCTGTGGCCTGGCTTTTAGCCAATTCCTAACCTAACTCATGCGAGTGCCTCGCTCTCTGGACCTTGAAAAGTGTGGTTCACATTGTTGTGCCAATGGTTTCACTATGGTATTGCAAGTAAAAAGCAAAAATATGCTTTCTAAAATTTTATTTCACGTTGGGAAGAAGAAAGAAAATTAGGAGAGAAGCCACGCCCTTCTCAGATATATAAAGAGCTATAAAAGATAGACACTGAGACAGAGGAAAAGTGGATGTAAAATTATTAAAGGGGTTTTACATTTAAAAGAAAATGTTAAACACACAATAAAAAAATATTTATGTGTGGTATATAAACTCCACCGCATAGAGTGTTGAGAACTCATTTAAAATCAGCCTCCGCTGGTATCAAAACTAGTAAGAAGGTTTCTCAACAAGAAGATGGACATGGAGTATTTATTTTGGATCTGGTTTCCACTGAGAAATAGACATTAAAGACCACCCTAGAAATCTCCTATCAGCCCGAAATGTGGAAAGTAAGCATAGGATGGATGTATAAAAGGGTATCTCACGTCTCAAATAAGATGGAGGCACACTTTGGGTCGGTGTGTTATGGTCATATGTCAGAAGAACAGTGTAGAGTACCGGTCTCGTATCAATCTCTGTCATTGGACGATGTTGAAGGTCCTTCTGAAGCTTTTGAACAGTGTAGAGCCTCATTTTAAATCAGTCTCCACCAGAAGAACGGTGTTGAGTCCTCTTTAATAAATTTAAAAATTAAGCCTCGCCTGAAGAAGACACAAAAAGCTGTCGAAACGTCGCGTGACAGGCTAACAAACCAAAGCCTTCTCTCGAACACCAGCATAACACCATCTGGAGTCCTTTAATGTTGACGGTGATTGAAGTAGATCCATACAGATCCTCTCACCTGAACACAAACTCTAACCCCAACGTCACACGAGCCCTGCAAAAAGCAGCCCTAAGCTCACTAACCACTAATGTGGATTTATTTTTCAAAATGTAGAATTTTGTAAGTGCTTGTGCATACTATTTTGGGCCTTTGGCATGATAATGGGGACTTACCTGAGGCGGCCAGTTGAACGATGGTCAGTGCTTCCGAGTTGGACCTTGGGTCTGGCTGTGGCCTGGCTTTTAGCCAATTCCTAACCTAACTCATGCGAGTGCCTCGCTCTCTGGACCTTGAAAAGTGTGGTTCACATTGTTGTGCCAATGGTTTCACTATGGTATTGCAAGTAAAAAGCAAAAATATGCTTTCTAAAATTTTATTTCACGTTGGGAAGAAGAAAGAAAATTAGGAGAGAAGCCACGCCCTTCTCAGATATATAAAGAGCTATAAAAGATAGACACTGAGACAGAGGAAAAGTGGATGTAAAATTATTAAAGGGGTTTTACATTTAAAAGAAAATGTTAAACACACAATAAAAAAATATTTATGTGTGGTATATAAACTCCACCGCATAGAGTGTTGAGAACTCATTTAAAATCAGCCTCCGCTGGTATCAAAACTAGTAAGAAGGTTTCTCAACAAGAAGATGGACATGGAGTATTTATTTTGGATCTGGTTTCCACTGAGAAATAGACATTAAAGACCACCCTAGAAATCTCCTATCAGCCCGAAATGTGGAAAGTAAGCATAGGATGGATGTATAAAAGGGTATCTCACGTCTCAAATAAGATGGAGGCACACTTTGGGTCGGTGTGTTATGGTCATATGTCAGAAGAACAGTGTAGAGTACCGGTCTCGTATCAATCTCTGTCATTGGACGATGTTGAAGGTCCTTCTGAAGCTTTTGAACAGTGTAGAGCCTCATTTTAAATCAGTCTCCACCAGAAGAACGGTGTTGAGTCCTCTTTAATAAATTTAAAAATTAAGCCTCGCCTGAAGAAGACACAAAAAGCTGTCGAAACGTCGCGTGACAGGCTAACAAACCAAAGCCTTCTCTCGAACACCAGCATAACACCATCTGGAGTCCTTTAATGTTGACGGTGATTGAAGTAGATCCATACAGATCCTCTCACCTGAACACAAACTCTAACCCCAACGTCACACGAGCCCTGCAAAAAGCAGCCCTAAGCTCACTAACCACTAATGTGGATTTATTTTTCAAAATGTAGAATTATGTGAGTGCTTGTGCATACTATTTTGGGCCTTTGGCATGATAATGGGGACTTACCTGAGGCGGCCAGTTGAACGATGGTCAGTGCTTCCGAGTTGGACCTTGGGTCTGGCTGTGGCCTGGCTTTTAGCCAATTCCTAACCTAACTCATGCGAGTGCCTCGCTCTCTGGACCTTGAAAAGTGTGGTTCACATTGTTGTGCCAATGGTTTCACTATGGTATTGCAAGTAAAAAGCAAAAATATGCTTTCTAAAATTTTATTTCACGTTGGGAAGAAGAAAGAAAATTAGGAGAGAAGCCACGCCCTTCTCAGATATATAAAGAGCTATAAAAGATAGACACTGAGACAGAGGAAAAGTGGATGTAAAATTATTAAAGGGGTTTTACATTTAAAAGAAAATGTTAAACACACAATAAAAAAATATTTATGTGTGGTATATAAACTCCACCGCATAGAGTGTTGAGAACTCATTTAAAATCAGCCTCCGCTGGTATCAAAACTAGTAAGAAGGTTTCTCAACAAGAAGATGGACATGGAGTATTTATTTTGGATCTGGTTTCCACTGAGAAATAGACATTAAAGACCACCCTAGAAATCTCCTATCAGCCCGAAATGTGGAAAGTAAGCATAGGATGGATGTATAAAAGGGTATCTCACGTCTCAAATAAGATGGAGGCACACTTTGGGTCGGTGTGTTATGGTCATATGTCAGAAGAACAGTGTAGAGTACCGGTCTCGTATCAATCTCTGTCATTGGACGATGTTGAAGGTCCTTCTGAAGCTTTTGAACAGTGTAGAGCCTCATTTTAAATCAGTCTCCACCAGAAGAACGGTGTTGAGTCCTCTTTAATAAATTTAAAAATTAAGCCTCGCCTGAAGAAGACACAAAAAGCTGTCGAAACGTCGCGTGACAGGCTAACAAACCAAAGCCTTCTCTCGAACACCAGCATAACACCATCTGGAGTCCTTTAATGTTGACGGTGATTGAAGTAGATCCATACAGATCCTCTCACCTGAACACAAACTCTAACCCCAACGTCACACGAGCCCTGCAAAAAGCAGCCCTAAGCTCACTAACCACTAATGTGGATTTATTTTTCAAAATGTAGAATTTTGTAAGTGCTTGTGCATACTATTTTGGGCCTTTGGCATGATAATGGGGACTTACCTGAGGCGGCCAGTTGAACGATGGTCAGTGCTTCCGAGTTGGACCTTGGGTCTGGCTTTGGCCTGGCTTTTAGCCAATTCCTAACCTAACTCATGCGAGTGCCTCGCTCTCTGGACCTTGAAAAGTGTGGTTCACATTGTTGTGCCAATGGTTTCACTATGGTATTGCAAGTAAAAAGCAAAAATATGCTTTCTAAAATTTTATTTCACGTTGGGAAGAAGAAAGAAAATTAGGAGAGAAGCCACGCCCTTCTCAGATATATAAAGAGCTATAAAAGATAGACACTGAGACAGAGGAAAAGTGGATGTAAAATTATTAAAGGGGTTTTACATTTAAAAGAAAATGTTAAACACACAATAAAAAAATATTTATGTGTGGTATATAAACTCCACCGCATAGAGTGTTGAGAACTCATTTAAAATCAGCCTCCGCTGGTATCAAAACTAGTAAGAAGGTTTCTCAACAAGAAGATGGACATGGAGTATTTATTTTGGATCTGGTTTCCACTGAGAAATAGACATTAAAGACCACCCTAGAAATCTCCTATCAGCCCGAAATGTGGAAAGTAAGCATAGGATGGATGTATAAAAGGGTATCTCACGTCTCAAATAAGATGGAGGCACACTTTGGGTCGGTGTGTTATGGTCATATGTCAGAAGAACAGTGTAGAGTACCGGTCTCGTATCAATCTCTGTCATTGGACGATGTTGAAGGTCCTTCTGAAGCTTTTGAACAGTGTAGAGCCTCATTTTAAATCAGTCTCCACCAGAAGAACGGTGTTGAGTCCTCTTTAATAAATTTAAAAATTAAGCCTCGCCTGAAGAAGACACAAAAAGCTGTCGAAACGTCGCGTGACAGGCTAACAAACCAAAGCCTTCTCTCGAACACCAGCATAACACCATCTGGAGTCCTTTAATGTTGACGGTGATTGAAGTAGATCCATACAGATCCTCTCACCTGAACACAAACTCTAACCCCAACGTCACACGAGCCCTGCAAAAAGCAGCCCTAAGCTCACTAACCACTAATGTGGATTTATTTTTCAAAATGTAGAATTATGTGAGTGCTTGTGCATACTATTTTGGGCCTTTGGCATGATAATGGGGACTTACCTGAGGCGGCCAGTTGAACGATGGTCAGTGCTTCCGAGTTGGACCTTGGGTCTGGCTTTGGCCTGGCTTTTAGCCAATTCCTAACCTAACTCATGCGAGTGCCTCGCTCTCTGGACCTTGAAAAGTGTGGTTCACATTGTTGTGCCAATGGTTTCACTATGGTATTGCAAGTAAAAAGCAAAAATATGCTTTCTAAAATTTTATTTCACGTTGGGAAGAAGAAAGAAAATTAGGAGAGAAGCCACGCCCTTCTCAGATATATAAAGAGCTATAAAAGATAGACACTGAGACAGAGGAAAAGTGGATGTAAAATTATTAAAGGGGTTTTACATTTAAAAGAAAATGTTAAACACACAATAAAAAAATATTTATGTGTGGTATATAAACTCCACCGCATAGAGTGTTGAGAACTCATTTAAAATCAGCCTCCGCTGGTATCAAAACTAGTAAGAAGGTTTCTCAACAAGAAGATGGACATGGAGTATTTATTTTGGATCTGGTTTCCACTGAGAAATAGACATTAAAGACCACCCTAGAAATCTCCTATCAGCCCGAAATGTGGAAAGTAAGCATAGGATGGATGTATAAAAGGGTATCTCACGTCTCAAATAAGATGGAGGCACACTTTGGGTCGGTGTGTTATGGTCATATGTCAGAAGAACAGTGTAGAGTACCGGTCTCGTATCAATCTCTGTCATTGGACGATGTTGAAGGTCCTTCTGAAGCTTTTGAACAGTGTAGAGCCTCATTTTAAATCAGTCTCCACCAGAAGAACGGTGTTGAGTCCTCTTTAATAAATTTAAAAATTAAGCCTCGCCTGAAGAAGACACAAAAAGCTGTCGAAACGTCGCGTGACAGGCTAACAAACCAAAGCCTTCTCTCGAACACCAGCATAACACCATCTGGAGTCCTTTAATGTTGACGGTGATTGAAGTAGATCCATACAGATCCTCTCACCTGAACACAAACTCTAACCCCAACGTCACACGAGCCCTGCAAAAAGCAGCCCTAAGCTCACTAACCACTAATGTGGATTTATTTTTCAAAATGTAGAATTATGTGAGTGCTTGTGCATACTATTTTGGGCCTTTGGCATGATAATGGGGACTTACCTGAGGCGGCCAGTTGAACGATGGTCAGTGCTTCCGAGTTGGACCTTGGGTCTGGCTTTGGCCTGGCTTTTAGCCAATTCCTAACCTAACTCATGCGAGTGCCTCGCTCTCTGGACCTTGAAAAGTGTGGTTCACATTGTTGTGCCAATGGTTTCACTATGGTATTGCAAGTAAAAAGCAAAAATATGCTTTCTAAAATTTTATTTCACGTTGGGAAGAAGAAAGAAAATTAGGAGAGAAGCCACGCCCTTCTCAGATATATAAAGAGCTATAAAAGATAGACACTGAGACAGAGGAAAAGTGGATGTAAAATTATTAAAGGGGTTTTACATTTAAAAGAAAATGTTAAACACACAATAAAAAAATATTTATGTGTGGTATATAAACTCCACCGCATAGAGTGTTGAGAACTCATTTAAAATCAGCCTCCGCTGGTATCAAAACTAGTAAGAAGGTTTCTCAACAAGAAGATGGACATGGAGTATTTATTTTGGATCTGGTTTCCACTGAGAAATAGACATTAAAGACCACCCTAGAAATCTCCTATCAGCCCGAAATGTGGAAAGTAAGCATAGGATGGATGTATAAAAGGGTATCTCACGTCTCAAATAAGATGGAGGCACACTTTGGGTCGGTGTGTTATGGTCATATGTCAGAAGAACAGTGTAGAGTACCGGTCTCGTATCAATCTCTGTCATTGGACGATGTTGAAGGTCCTTCTGAAGCTTTTGAACAGTGTAGAGCCTCATTTTAAATCAGTCTCCACCAGAAGAACGGTGTTGAGTCCTCTTTAATAATTTTTTAAAAATTAAGCCTCGCCTGAAGAAGACACAAAAAGCTGTCGAAACGTCGCGTGACAGGCTAACAAACCAAAGCCTTCTCTCGAACACCAGCATAACACCATCTGGAGTCCTTTAATGTTGACGGTGATTGAAGTAGATCCATACAGATCCTCTCACCTGAACACAAACTCTAACCCCAACGTCACACGAGCCCTGCAAAAAGCAGCCCTAAGCTCACTAACCACTAATGTGGATTTATTTTTCAAAATGTAGAATTATGTGAGTGCTTGTGCATACTATTTTGGGCCTTTGGCATGATAATGGGGACTTACCTGAGGCGGCCAGTTGAACGATGGTCAGTGCTTCCGAGTTGGACCTTGGGTCTGGCTTTGGCCTGGCTTTTAGCCAATTCCTAACCTAACTCATGCGAGTGCCTCGCTCTCTGGACCTTGAAAAGTGTGGTTCACATTGTTGTGCCAATGGTTTCACTATGGTATTGCAAGTAAAAAGCAAAAATATGCTTTCTAAAATTTTATTTCACGTTGGGAAGAAGAAAGAAAATTAGGAGAGAAGCCACGCCCTTCTCAGATATATAAAGAGCTATAAAAGATAGACACTGAGACAGAGGAAAAGTGGATGTAAAATTATTAAAGGGGTTTTACATTTAAAAGAAAATGTTAAACACACAATAAAAAAATATTTATGTGTGGTATATAAACTCCACCGCATAGAGTGTTGAGAACTCATTTAAAATCAGCCTCCGCTGGTATCAAAACTAGTAAGAAGGTTTCTCAACAAGAAGATGGACATGGAGTATTTATTTTGGATCTGGTTTCCACTGAGAAATAGACATTAAAGACCACCCTAGAAATCTCCTATCAGCCCGAAATGTGGAAAGTAAGCATAGGATGGATGTATAAAAGGGTATCTCACGTCTCAAATAAGATGGAGGCACACTTTGGGTCGGTGTGTTATGGTCATATGTCAGAAGAACAGTGTAGAGTACCGGTCTCGTATCAATCTCTGTCATTGGACGATGTTGAAGGTCCTTCTGAAGCTTTTGAACAGTGTAGAGCCTCATTTTAAATCAGTCTCCACCAGAAGAACGGTGTTGAGTCCTCTTTAATAATTTTTTAAAAATTAAGCCTCGCCTGAAGAAGACACAAAAAGCTGTCGAAACGTCGCGTGACAGGCTAACAAACCAAAGCCTTCTCTCGAACACCAGCATAACACCATCTGGAGTCCTTTAATGTTGACGGTGATTGAAGTAGATCCATACAGATCCTCTCACCTGAACACAAACTCTAACCCCAACGTCACACGAGCCCTGCAAAAAGCAGCCCTAAGCTCACTAACCCCAAATGTGGATTTATTTTTCAAAATGTAGAATTATGTGAGTGCTTGTGCATACTATTTTGGGCCTTTGGCATGATAATGGGGACTTACCTGAGGCGGCCAGTTGAACGATGGTCAGTGCTTCCGAGTTGGACCTTGGGTCTGGCTTTGGCCTGGCTTTTAGCCAATTCCTAACCTAACTCATGCGAGTGCCTCGCTCTCTGGACCTTGAAAAGTGTGGTTCACATTGTTGTGCCAATGGTTTCACTATGGTATTGCAAGTAAAAAGCAAAAATATGCTTTCTAAAATTTTATTTCACGTTGGGAAGAAGAAAGAAAATTAGGAGAGAAGCCACGCCCTTCTCAGATATATAAAGAGCTATAAAAGATAGACACTGAGACAGAGGAAAAGTGGATGTAAAATTATTAAAGGGGTTTTACATTTAAAAGAAAATGTTAAACACACAATAAAAAAATATTTATGTGTGGTATATAAACTCCACCGCATAGAGTGTTGAGAACTCATTTAAAATCAGCCTCCGCTGGTATCAAAACTAGTAAGAAGGTTTCTCAACAAGAAGATGGACATGGAGTATTTATTTTGGATCTGGTTTCCACTGAGAAATAGACATTAAAGACCACCCTAGAAATCTCCTATCAGCCCGAAATGTGGAAAGTAAGCATAGGATGGATGTATAAAAGGGTATCTCACGTCTCAAATAAGATGGAGGCACACTTTGGGTCGGTGTGTTATGGTCATATGTCAGAAGAACAGTGTAGAGTACCGGTCTCGTATCAATCTCTGTCATTGGACGATGTTGAAGGTCCTTCTGAAGCTTTTGAACAGTGTAGAGCCTCATTTTAAATCAGTCTCCACCAGAAGAACGGTGTTGAGTCCTCTTTAATAATTTTTTAAAAATTAAGCCTCGCCTGAAGAAGACACAAAAAGCTGTCGAAACGTCGCGTGACAGGCTAACAAACCAAAGCCTTCTCTCGAACACCAGCATAACACCATCTGGAGTCCTTTAATGTTGACGGTGATTGAAGTAGATCCATACAGATCCTCTCACCTGAACACAAACTCTAACCCCAACGTCACACGAGCCCTGCAAAAAGCAGCCCTAAGCTCACTAACCACCAATGTGGATTTATTTTTCAAAATGTAGAATTATGTGAGTGCTTGTGCATACTATTTTGGGCCTTTGGCATGATAATGGGGACTTACCTGAGGCGGCCAGTTGAACGATGGTCAGTGCTTCCGAGTTGGACCTTGGGTCTGGCTTTGGCCTGGCTTTTAGCCAATTCCTAACCTAACTCATGCGAGTGCCTCGCTCTCTGGACCTTGAAAAGTGTGGTTCACATTGTTGTGCCAATGGTTTCACTATGGTATTGCAAGTAAAAAGCAAAAATATGCTTTCTAAAATTTTATTTCACGTTGGGAAGAAGAAAGAAAATTAGGAGAGAAGCCACGCCCTTCTCAGATATATAAAGAGCTATAAAAGATAGACACTGAGACAGAGGAAAAGTGGATGTAAAATTATTAAAGGGGTTTTACATTTAAAAGAAAATGTTAAACACACAATAAAAAAATATTTATGTGTGGTATATAAACTCCACCGCATAGAGTGTTGAGAACTCATTTAAAATCAGCCTCCGCTGGTATCAAAACTAGTAAGAAGGTTTCTCAACAAGAAGATGGACATGGAGTATTTATTTTGGATCTGGTTTCCACTGAGAAATAGACATTAAAGACCACCCTAGAAATCTCCTATCAGCCCGAAATGTGGAAAGTAAGCATAGGATGGATGTATAAAAGGGTATCTCACGTCTCAAATAAGATGGAGGCACACTTTGGGTCGGTGTGTTATGGTCATATGTCAGAAGAACAGTGTAGAGTACCGGTCTCGTATCAATCTCTGTCATTGGACGATGTTGAAGGTCCTTCTGAAGCTTTTGAACAGTGTAGAGCCTCATTTTAAATCAGTCTCCACCAGAAGAACGGTGTTGAGTCCTCTTTAATAATTTTTTAAAAATTAAGCCTCGCCTGAAGAAGACACAAAAAGCTGTCGAAACGTCGCGTGACAGGCTAACAAACCAAAGCCTTCTCTCGAACACCAGCATAACACCATCTGGAGTCCTTTAATGTTGACGGTGATTGAAGTAGATCCATACAGATCCTCTCACCTGAACACAAACTCTAACCCCAACGTCACACGAGCCCTGCAAAAAGCAGCCCTAAGCTCACTAACCCCAAATGTGGATTTATTTTTCAAAATGTAGAATTATGTGAGTGCTTGTGCATACTATTTTGGGCCTTTGGCATGATAATGGGGACTTACCTGAGGCGGCCAGTTGAACGATGGTCAGTGCTTCCGAGTTGGACCTTGGGTCTGGCTTTGGCCTGGCTTTTAGCCAATTCCTAACCTAACTCATGCGAGTGCCTCGCTCTCTGGACCTTGAAAAGTGTGGTTCACATTGTTGTGCCAATGGTTTCACTATGGTATTGCAAGTAAAAAGCAAAAATATGCTTTCTAAAATTTTATTTCACGTTGGGAAGAAGAAAGAAAATTAGGAGAGAAGCCACGCCCTTCTCAGATATATAAAGAGCTATAAAAGATAGACACTGAGACAGAGGAAAAGTGGATGTAAAATTATTAAAGGGGTTTTACATTTAAAAGAAAATGTTAAACACACAATAAAAAAATATTTATGTGTGGTATATAAACTCCACCGCATAGAGTGTTGAGAACTCATTTAAAATCAGCCTCCGCTGGTATCAAAACTAGTAAGAAGGTTTCTCAACAAGAAGATGGACATGGAGTATTTATTTTGGATCTGGTTTCCACTGAGAAATAGACATTAAAGACCACCCTAGAAATCTCCTATCAGCCCGAAATGTGGAAAGTAAGCATAGGATGGATGTATAAAAGGGTATCTCACGTCTCAAATAAGATGGAGGCACACTTTGGGTCGGTGTGTTATGGTCATATGTCAGAAGAACAGTGTAGAGTACCGGTCTCGTATCAATCTCTGTCATTGGACGATGTTGAAGGTCCTTCTGAAGCTTTTGAACAGTGTAGAGCCTCATTTTAAATCAGTCTCCACCAGAAGAACGGTGTTGAGTCCTCTTTAATAATTTTTTAAAAATTAAGCCTCGCCTGAAGAAGACACAAAAAGCTGTCGAAACGTCGCGTGACAGGCTAACAAACCAAAGCCTTCTCTCGAACACCAGCATAACACCATCTGGAGTCCTTTAATGTTGACGGTGATTGAAGTAGATCCATACAGATCCTCTCACCTGAACACAAACTCTAACCCCAACGTCACACGAGCCCTGCAAAAAGCAGCCCTAAGCTCACTAACCCCAAATGTGGATTTATTTTTCAAAATGTAGAATTATGTGAGTGCTTGTGCATACTATTTTGGGCCTTTGGCATGATAATGGGGACTTACCTGAGGCGGCCAGTTGAACGATGGTCAGTGCTTCCGAGTTGGACCTTGGGTCTGGCTTTGGCCTGGCTTTTAGCCAATTCCTAACCTAACTCATGCGAGTGCCTCGCTCTCTGGACCTTGAAAAGTGTGGTTCACATTGTTGTGCCAATGGTTTCACTATGGTATTGCAAGTAAAAAGCAAAAATATGCTTTCTAAAATTTTATTTCACGTTGGGAAGAAGAAAGAAAATTAGGAGAGAAGCCACGCCCTTCTCAGATATATAAAGAGCTATAAAAGATAGACACTGAGACAGAGGAAAAGTGGATGTAAAATTATTAAAGGGGTTTTACATTTAAAAGAAAATGTTAAACACACAATAAAAAAATATTTATGTGTGGTATATAAACTCCACCGCATAGAGTGTTGAGAACTCATTTAAAATCAGCCTCCGCTGGTATCAAAACTAGTAAGAAGGTTTCTCAACAAGAAGATGGACATGGAGTATTTATTTTGGATCTGGTTTCCACTGAGAAATAGACATTAAAGACCACCCTAGAAATCTCCTATCAGCCCGAAATGTGGAAAGTAAGCATAGGATGGATGTATAAAAGGGTATCTCACGTCTCAAATAAGATGGAGGCACACTTTGGGTCGGTGTGTTATGGTCATATGTCAGAAGAACAGTGTAGAGTACCGGTCTCGTATCAATCTCTGTCATTGGACGATGTTGAAGGTCCTTCTGAAGCTTTTGAACAGTGTAGAGCCTCATTTTAAATCAGTCTCCACCAGAAGAACGGTGTTGAGTCCTCTTTAATAATTTTTTAAAAATTAAGCCTCGCCTGAAGAAGACACAAAAAGCTGTCGAAACGTCGCGTGACAGGCTAACAAACCAAAGCCTTCTCTCGAACACCAGCATAACACCATCTGGAGTCCTTTAATGTTGACGGTGATTGAAGTAGATCCATACAGATCCTCTCACCTGAACACAAACTCTAACCCCAACGTCACACGAGCCCTGCAAAAAGCAGCCCTAAGCTCACTAACCCCAAATGTGGATTTATTTTTCAAAATGTAGAATTATGTGAGTGCTTGTGCATACTATTTTGGGCCTTTGGCATGATAATGGGGACTTACCTGAGGCGGCCAGTTGAACGATGGTCAGTGCTTCCGAGTTGGACCTTGGGTCTGGCTTTGGCCTGGCTTTTAGCCAATTCCTAACCTAACTCATGCGAGTGCCTCGCTCTCTGGACCTTGAAAAGTGTGGTTCACATTGTTGTGCCAATGGTTTCACTATGGTATTGCAAGTAAAAAGCAAAAATATGCTTTCTAAAATTTTATTTCACGTTGGGAAGAAGAAAGAAAATTAGGAGAGAAGCCACGCCCTTCTCAGATATATAAAGAGCTATAAAAGATAGACACTGAGACAGAGGAAAAGTGGATGTAAAATTATTAAAGGGGTTTTACATTTAAAAGAAAATGTTAAACACACAATAAAAAAATATTTATGTGTGGTATATAAACTCCACCGCATAGAGTGTTGAGAACTCATTTAAAATCAGCCTCCGCTGGTATCAAAACTAGTAAGAAGGTTTCTCAACAAGAAGATGGACATGGAGTATTTATTTTGGATCTGGTTTCCACTGAGAAATAGACATTAAAGACCACCCTAGAAATCTCCTATCAGCCCGAAATGTGGAAAGTAAGCATAGGATGGATGTATAAAAGGGTATCTCACGTCTCAAATAAGATGGAGGCACACTTTGGGTCGGTGTGTTATGGTCATATGTCAGAAGAACAGTGTAGAGTACCGGTCTCGTATCAATCTCTGTCATTGGACGATGTTGAAGGTCCTTCTGAAGCTTTTGAACAGTGTAGAGCCTCATTTTAAATCAGTCTCCACCAGAAGAACGGTGTTGAGTCCTCTTTAATAATTTTTTAAAAATTAAGCCTCGCCTGAAGAAGACACAAAAAGCTGTCGAAACGTCGCGTGACAGGCTAACAAACCAAAGCCTTCTCTCGAACACCAGCATAACACCATCTGGAGTCCTTTAATGTTGACGGTGATTGAAGTAGATCCATACAGATCCTCTCACCTGAACACAAACTCTAACCCCAACGTCACACGAGCCCTGCAAAAAGCAGCCCTAAGCTCACTAACCCCAAATGTGGATTTATTTTTCAAAATGTAGAATTATGTGAGTGCTTGTGCATACTATTTTGGGCCTTTGGCATGATAATGGGGACTTACCTGAGGCGGCCAGTTGAACGATGGTCAGTGCTTCCGAGTTGGACCTTGGGTCTGGCTTTGGCCTGGCTTTTAGCCAATTCCTAACCTAACTCATGCGAGTGCCTCGCTCTCTGGACCTTGAAAAGTGTGGTTCACATTGTTGTGCCAATGGTTTCACTATGGTATTGCAAGTAAAAAGCAAAAATATGCTTTCTAAAATTTTATTTCACGTTGGGAAGAAGAAAGAAAATTAGGAGAGAAGCCACGCCCTTCTCAGATATATAAAGAGCTATAAAAGATAGACACTGAGACAGAGGAAAAGTGGATGTAAAATTATTAAAGGGGTTTTACATTTAAAAGAAAATGTTAAACACACAATAAAAAAATATTTATGTGTGGTATATAAACTCCACCGCATAGAGTGTTGAGAACTCATTTAAAATCAGCCTCCGCTGGTATCAAAACTAGTAAGAAGGTTTCTCAACAAGAAGATGGACATGGAGTATTTATTTTGGATCTGGTTTCCACTGAGAAATAGACATTAAAGACCACCCTAGAAATCTCCTATCAGCCCGAAATGTGGAAAGTAAGCATAGGATGGATGTATAAAAGGGTATCTCACGTCTCAAATAAGATGGAGGCACACTTTGGGTCGGTGTGTTATGGTCATATGTCAGAAGAACAGTGTAGAGTACCGGTCTCGTATCAATCTCTGTCATTGGACGATGTTGAAGGTCCTTCTGAAGCTTTTGAACAGTGTAGAGCCTCATTTTAAATCAGTCTCCACCAGAAGAACGGTGTTGAGTCCTCTTTAATAATTTTTTAAAAATTAAGCCTCGCCTGAAGAAGACACAAAAAGCTGTCGAAACGTCGCGTGACAGGCTAACAAACCAAAGCCTTCTCTCGAACACCAGCATAACACCATCTGGAGTCCTTTAATGTTGACGGTGATTGAAGTAGATCCATACAGATCCTCTCACCTGAACACAAACTCTAACCCCAACGTCACACGAGCCCTGCAAAAAGCAGCCCTAAGCTCACTAACCCCAAATGTGGATTTATTTTTCAAAATGTAGAATTATGTGAGTGCTTGTGCATACTATTTTGGGCCTTTGGCATGATAATGGGGACTTACCTGAGGCGGCCAGTTGAACGATGGTCAGTGCTTCCGAGTTGGACCTTGGGTCTGGCTTTGGCCTGGCTTTTAGCCAATTCCTAACCTAACTCATGCGAGTGCCTCGCTCTCTGGACCTTGAAAAGTGTGGTTCACATTGTTGTGCCAATGGTTTCACTATGGTATTGCAAGTAAAAAGCAAAAATATGCTTTCTAAAATTTTATTTCACGTTGGGAAGAAGAAAGAAAATTAGGAGAGAAGCCACGCCCTTCTCAGATATATAAAGAGCTATAAAAGATAGACACTGAGACAGAGGAAAAGTGGATGTAAAATTATTAAAGGGGTTTTACATTTAAAAGAAAATGTTAAACACACAATAAAAAAATATTTATGTGTGGTATATAAACTCCACCGCATAGAGTGTTGAGAACTCATTTAAAATCAGCCTCCGCTGGTATCAAAACTAGTAAGAAGGTTTCTCAACAAGAAGATGGACATGGAGTATTTATTTTGGATCTGGTTTCCACTGAGAAATAGACATTAAAGACCACCCTAGAAATCTCCTATCAGCCCGAAATGTGGAAAGTAAGCATAGGATGGATGTATAAAAGGGTATCTCACGTCTCAAATAAGATGGAGGCACACTTTGGGTCGGTGTGTTATGGTCATATGTCAGAAGAACAGTGTAGAGTACCGGTCTCGTATCAATCTCTGTCATTGGACGATGTTGAAGGTCCTTCTGAAGCTTTTGAACAGTGTAGAGCCTCATTTTAAATCAGTCTCCACCAGAAGAACGGTGTTGAGTCCTCTTTAATAATTTTTTAAAAATTAAGCCTCGCCTGAAGAAGACACAAAAAGCTGTCGAAACGTCGCGTGACAGGCTAACAAACCAAAGCCTTCTCTCGAACACCAGCATAACACCATCTGGAGTCCTTTAATGTTGACGGTGATTGAAGTAGATCCATACAGATCCTCTCACCTGAACACAAACTCTAACCCCAACGTCACACGAGCCCTGCAAAAAGCAGCCCTAAGCTCACTAACCACCAATGTGGATTTATTTTTCAAAATGTAGAATTATGTGAGTGCTTGTGCATACTATTTTGGGCCTTTGGCATGATAATGGGGACTTACCTGAGGCGGCCAGTTGAACGATGGTCAGTGCTTCCGAGTTGGACCTTGGGTCTGGCTTTGGCCTGGCTTTTAGCCAATTCCTAACCTAACTCATGCGAGTGCCTCGCTCTCTGGACCTTGAAAAGTGTGGTTCACATTGTTGTGCCAATGGTTTCACTATGGTATTGCAAGTAAAAAGCAAAAATATGCTTTCTAAAATTTTATTTCACGTTGGGAAGAAGAAAGAAAATTAGGAGAGAAGCCACGCCCTTCTCAGATATATAAAGAGCTATAAAAGATAGACACTGAGACAGAGGAAAAGTGGATGTAAAATTATTAAAGGGGTTTTACATTTAAAAGAAAATGTTAAACACACAATAAAAAAATATTTATGTGTGGTATATAAACTCCACCGCATAGAGTGTTGAGAACTCATTTAAAATCAGCCTCCGCTGGTATCAAAACTAGTAAGAAGGTTTCTCAACAAGAAGATGGACATGGAGTATTTATTTTGGATCTGGTTTCCACTGAGAAATAGACATTAAAGACCACCCTAGAAATCTCCTATCAGCCCGAAATGTGGAAAGTAAGCATAGGATGGATGTATAAAAGGGTATCTCACGTCTCAAATAAGATGGAGGCACACTTTGGGTCGGTGTGTTATGGTCATATGTCAGAAGAACAGTGTAGAGTACCGGTCTCGTATCAATCTCTGTCATTGGACGATGTTGAAGGTCCTTCTGAAGCTTTTGAACAGTGTAGAGCCTCATTTTAAATCAGTCTCCACCAGAAGAACGGTGTTGAGTCCTCTTTAATAATTTTTTAAAAATTAAGCCTCGCCTGAAGAAGACACAAAAAGCTGTCGAAACGTCGCGTGACAGGCTAACAAACCAAAGCCTTCTCTCGAACACCAGCATAACACCATCTGGAGTCCTTTAATGTTGACGGTGATTGAAGTAGATCCATACAGATCCTCTCACCTGAACACAAACTCTAACCCCAACGTCACACGAGCCCTGCAAAAAGCAGCCCTAAGCTCACTAACCCCAAATGTGGATTTATTTTTCAAAATGTAGAATTATGTGAGTGCTTGTGCATACTATTTTGGGCCTTTGGCATGATAATGGGGACTTACCTGAGGCGGCCAGTTGAACGATGGTCAGTGCTTCCGAGTTGGACCTTGGGTCTGGCTTTGGCCTGGCTTTTAGCCAATTCCTAACCTAACTCATGCGAGTGCCTCGCTCTCTGGACCTTGAAAAGTGTGGTTCACATTGTTGTGCCAATGGTTTCACTATGGTATTGCAAGTAAAAAGCAAAAATATGCTTTCTAAAATTTTATTTCACGTTGGGAAGAAGAAAGAAAATTAGGAGAGAAGCCACGCCCTTCTCAGATATATAAAGAGCTATAAAAGATAGACACTGAGACAGAGGAAAAGTGGATGTAAAATTATTAAAGGGGTTTTACATTTAAAAGAAAATGTTAAACACACAATAAAAAAATATTTATGTGTGGTATATAAACTCCACCGCATAGAGTGTTGAGAACTCATTTAAAATCAGCCTCCGCTGGTATCAAAACTAGTAAGAAGGTTTCTCAACAAGAAGATGGACATGGAGTATTTATTTTGGATCTGGTTTCCACTGAGAAATAGACATTAAAGACCACCCTAGAAATCTCCTATCAGCCCGAAATGTGGAAAGTAAGCATAGGATGGATGTATAAAAGGGTATCTCACGTCTCAAATAAGATGGAGGCACACTTTGGGTCGGTGTGTTATGGTCATATGTCAGAAGAACAGTGTAGAGTACCGGTCTCGTATCAATCTCTGTCATTGGACGATGTTGAAGGTCCTTCTGAAGCTTTTGAACAGTGTAGAGCCTCATTTTAAATCAGTCTCCACCAGAAGAACGGTGTTGAGTCCTCTTTAATAATTTTTTAAAAATTAAGCCTCGCCTGAAGAAGACACAAAAAGCTGTCGAAACGTCGCGTGACAGGCTAACAAACCAAAGCCTTCTCTCGAACACCAGCATAACACCATCTGGAGTCCTTTAATGTTGACGGTGATTGAAGTAGATCCATACAGATCCTCTCACCTGAACACAAACTCTAACCCCAACGTCACACGAGCCCTGCAAAAAGCAGCCCTAAGCTCACTAACCCCAAATGTGGATTTATTTTTCAAAATGTAGAATTATGTGAGTGCTTGTGCATACTATTTTGGGCCTTTGGCATGATAATGGGGACTTACCTGAGGCGGCCAGTTGAACGATGGTCAGTGCTTCCGAGTTGGACCTTGGGTCTGGCTTTGGCCTGGCTTTTAGCCAATTCCTAACCTAACTCATGCGAGTGCCTCGCTCTCTGGACCTTGAAAAGTGTGGTTCACATTGTTGTGCCAATGGTTTCACTATGGTATTGCAAGTAAAAAGCAAAAATATGCTTTCTAAAATTTTATTTCACGTTGGGAAGAAGAAAGAAAATTAGGAGAGAAGCCACGCCCTTCTCAGATATATAAAGAGCTATAAAAGATAGACACTGAGACAGAGGAAAAGTGGATGTAAAATTATTAAAGGGGTTTTACATTTAAAAGAAAATGTTAAACACACAATAAAAAAATATTTATGTGTGGTATATAAACTCCACCGCATAGAGTGTTGAGAACTCATTTAAAATCAGCCTCCGCTGGTATCAAAACTAGTAAGAAGGTTTCTCAACAAGAAGATGGACATGGAGTATTTATTTTGGATCTGGTTTCCACTGAGAAATAGACATTAAAGACCACCCTAGAAATCTCCTATCAGCCCGAAATGTGGAAAGTAAGCATAGGATGGATGTATAAAAGGGTATCTCACGTCTCAAATAAGATGGAGGCACACTTTGGGTCGGTGTGTTATGGTCATATGTCAGAAGAACAGTGTAGAGTACCGGTCTCGTATCAATCTCTGTCATTGGACGATGTTGAAGGTCCTTCTGAAGCTTTTGAACAGTGTAGAGCCTCATTTTAAATCAGTCTCCACCAGAAGAACGGTGTTGAGTCCTCTTTAATAATTTTTTAAAAATTAAGCCTCGCCTGAAGAAGACACAAAAAGCTGTCGAAACGTCGCGTGACAGGCTAACAAACCAAAGCCTTCTCTCGAACACCAGCATAACACCATCTGGAGTCCTTTAATGTTGACGGTGATTGAAGTAGATCCATACAGATCCTCTCACCTGAACACAAACTCTAACCCCAACGTCACACGAGCCCTGCAAAAAGCAGCCCTAAGCTCACTAACCCCAAATGTGGATTTATTTTTCAAAATGTAGAATTATGTGAGTGCTTGTGCATACTATTTTGGGCCTTTGGCATGATAATGGGGACTTACCTGAGGCGGCCAGTTGAACGATGGTCAGTGCTTCCGAGTTGGACCTTGGGTCTGGCTTTGGCCTGGCTTTTAGCCAATTCCTAACCTAACTCATGCGAGTGCCTCGCTCTCTGGACCTTGAAAAGTGTGGTTCACATTGTTGTGCCAATGGTTTCACTATGGTATTGCAAGTAAAAAGCAAAAATATGCTTTCTAAAATTTTATTTCACGTTGGGAAGAAGAAAGAAAATTAGGAGAGAAGCCACGCCCTTCTCAGATATATAAAGAGCTATAAAAGATAGACACTGAGACAGAGGAAAAGTGGATGTAAAATTATTAAAGGGGTTTTACATTTAAAAGAAAATGTTAAACACACAATAAAAAAATATTTATGTGTGGTATATAAACTCCACCGCATAGAGTGTTGAGAACTCATTTAAAATCAGCCTCCGCTGGTATCAAAACTAGTAAGAAGGTTTCTCAACAAGAAGATGGACATGGAGTATTTATTTTGGATCTGGTTTCCACTGAGAAATAGACATTAAAGACCACCCTAGAAATCTCCTATCAGCCCGAAATGTGGAAAGTAAGCATAGGATGGATGTATAAAAGGGTATCTCACGTCTCAAATAAGATGGAGGCACACTTTGGGTCGGTGTGTTATGGTCATATGTCAGAAGAACAGTGTAGAGTACCGGTCTCGTATCAATCTCTGTCATTGGACGATGTTGAAGGTCCTTCTGAAGCTTTTGAACAGTGTAGAGCCTCATTTTAAATCAGTCTCCACCAGAAGAACGGTGTTGAGTCCTCTTTAATAATTTTTTAAAAATTAAGCCTCGCCTGAAGAAGACACAAAAAGCTGTCGAAACGTCGCGTGACAGGCTAACAAACCAAAGCCTTCTCTCGAACACCAGCATAACACCATCTGGAGTCCTTTAATGTTGACGGTGATTGAAGTAGATCCATACAGATCCTCTCACCTGAACACAAACTCTAACCCCAACGTCACACGAGCCCTGCAAAAAGCAGCCCTAAGCTCACTAACCACTAATGTGGATTTATTTTTCAAAATGTAGAATTATGTGAGTGCTTGTGCATACTATTTTGGGCCTTTGGCATGATAATGGGGACTTACCTGAGGCGGCCAGTTGAACGATGGTCAGTGCTTCCGAGTTGGACCTTGGGTCTGGCTTTGGCCTGGCTTTTAGCCAATTCCTAACCTAACTCATGCGAGTGCCTCGCTCTCTGGACCTTGAAAAGTGTGGTTCACATTGTTGTGCCAATGGTTTCACTATGGTATTGCAAGTAAAAAGCAAAAATATGCTTTCTAAAATTTTATTTCACGTTGGGAAGAAGAAAGAAAATTAGGAGAGAAGCCACGCCCTTCTCAGATATATAAAGAGCTATAAAAGATAGACACTGAGACAGAGGAAAAGTGGATGTAAAATTATTAAAGGGGTTTTACATTTAAAAGAAAATGTTAAACACACAATAAAAAAATATTTATGTGTGGTATATAAACTCCACCGCATAGAGTGTTGAGAACTCATTTAAAATCAGCCTCCGCTGGTATCAAAACTAGTAAGAAGGTTTCTCAACAAGAAGATGGACATGGAGTATTTATTTTGGATCTGGTTTCCACTGAGAAATAGACATTAAAGACCACCCTAGAAATCTCCTATCAGCCCGAAATGTGGAAAGTAAGCATAGGATGGATGTATAAAAGGGTATCTCACGTCTCAAATAAGATGGAGGCACACTTTGGGTCGGTGTGTTATGGTCATATGTCAGAAGAACAGTGTAGAGTACCGGTCTCGTATCAATCTCTGTCATTGGACGATGTTGAAGGTCCTTCTGAAGCTTTTGAACAGTGTAGAGCCTCATTTTAAATCAGTCTCCACCAGAAGAACGGTGTTGAGTCCTCTTTAATAATTTTTTAAAAATTAAGCCTCGCCTGAAGAAGACACAAAAAGCTGTCGAAACGTCGCGTGACAGGCTAACAAACCAAAGCCTTCTCTCGAACACCAGCATAACACCATCTGGAGTCCTTTAATGTTGACGGTGATTGAAGTAGATCCATACAGATCCTCTCACCTGAACACAAACTCTAACCCCAACGTCACACGAGCCCTGCAAAAAGCAGCCCTAAGCTCACTAACCACTAATGTGGATTTATTTTTCAAAATGTAGAATTATGTGAGTGCTTGTGCATACTATTTTGGGCCTTTGGCATGATAATGGGGACTTACCTGAGGCGGCCAGTTGAACGATGGTCAGTGCTTCCGAGTTGGACCTTGGGTCTGGCTTTGGCCTGGCTTTTAGCCAATTCCTAACCTAACTCATGCGAGTGCCTCGCTCTCTGGACCTTGAAAAGTGTGGTTCACATTGTTGTGCCAATGGTTTCACTATGGTATTGCAAGTAAAAAGCAAAAATATGCTTTCTAAAATTTTATTTCACGTTGGGAAGAAGAAAGAAAATTAGGAGAGAAGCCACGCCCTTCTCAGATATATAAAGAGCTATAAAAGATAGACACTGAGACAGAGGAAAAGTGGATGTAAAATTATTAAAGGGGTTTTACATTTAAAAGAAAATGTTAAACACACAATAAAAAAATATTTATGTGTGGTATATAAACTCCACCGCATAGAGTGTTGAGAACTCATTTAAAATCAGCCTCCGCTGGTATCAAAACTAGTAAGAAGGTTTCTCAACAAGAAGATGGACATGGAGTATTTATTTTGGATCTGGTTTCCACTGAGAAATAGACATTAAAGACCACCCTAGAAATCTCCTATCAGCCCGAAATGTGGAAAGTAAGCATAGGATGGATGTATAAAAGGGTATCTCACGTCTCAAATAAGATGGAGGCACACTTTGGGTCGGTGTGTTATGGTCATATGTCAGAAGAACAGTGTAGAGTACCGGTCTCGTATCAATCTCTGTCATTGGACGATGTTGAAGGTCCTTCTGAAGCTTTTGAACAGTGTAGAGCCTCATTTTAAATCAGTCTCCACCAGAAGAACGGTGTTGAGTCCTCTTTAATAAATTTAAAAATTAAGCCTCGCCTGAAGAAGACACAAAAAGCTGTCGAAACGTCGCGTGACAGGCTAACAAACCAAAGCCTTCTCTCGAACACCAGCATAACACCATCTGGAGTCCTTTAATGTTGACGGTGATTGAAGTAGATCCATACAGATCCTCTCACCTGAACACAAACTCTAACCCCAACGTCACACGAGCCCTGCAAAAAGCAGCCCTAAGCTCACTAACCACTAATGTGGATTTATTTTTCAAAATGTAGAATTATGTGAGTGCTTGTGCATACTATTTTGGGCCTTTGGCATGATAATGGGGACTTACCTGAGGCGGCCAGTTGAACGATGGTCAGTGCTTCCGAGTTGGACCTTGGGTCTGGCTTTGGCCTGGCTTTTAGCCAATTCCTAACCTAACTCATGCGAGTGCCTCGCTCTCTGGACCTTGAAAAGTGTGGTTCACATTGTTGTGCCAATGGTTTCACTATGGTATTGCAAGTAAAAAGCAAAAATATGCTTTCTAAAATTTTATTTCACGTTGGGAAGAAGAAAGAAAATTAGGAGAGAAGCCACGCCCTTCTCAGATATATAAAGAGCTATAAAAGATAGACACTGAGACAGAGGAAAAGTGGATGTAAAATTATTAAAGGGGTTTTACATTTAAAAGAAAATGTTAAACACACAATAAAAAAATATTTATGTGTGGTATATAAACTCCACCGCATAGAGTGTTGAGAACTCATTTAAAATCAGCCTCCGCTGGTATCAAAACTAGTAAGAAGGTTTCTCAACAAGAAGATGGACATGGAGTATTTATTTTGGATCTGGTTTCCACTGAGAAATAGACATTAAAGACCACCCTAGAAATCTCCTATCAGCCCGAAATGTGGAAAGTAAGCATAGGATGGATGTATAAAAGGGTATCTCACGTCTCAAATAAGATGGAGGCACACTTTGGGTCGGTGTGTTATGGTCATATGTCAGAAGAACAGTGTAGAGTACCGGTCTCGTATCAATCTCTGTCATTGGACGATGTTGAAGGTCCTTCTGAAGCTTTTGAACAGTGTAGAGCCTCATTTTAAATCAGTCTCCACCAGAAGAACGGTGTTGAGTCCTCTTTAATAATTTTTTAAAAATTAAGCCTCGCCTGAAGAAGACACAAAAAGCTGTCGAAACGTCGCGTGACAGGCTAACAAACCAAAGCCTTCTCTCGAACACCAGCATAACACCATCTGGAGTCCTTTAATGTTGACGGTGATTGAAGTAGATCCATACAGATCCTCTCACCTGAACACAAACTCTAACCCCAACGTCACACGAGCCCTGCAAAAAGCAGCCCTAAGCTCACTAACCACTAATGTGGATTTATTTTTCAAAATGTAGAATTATGTGAGTGCTTGTGCATACTATTTTGGGCCTTTGGCATGATAATGGGGACTTACCTGAGGCGGCCAGTTGAACGATGGTCAGTGCTTCCGAGTTGGACCTTGGGTCTGGCTTTGGCCTGGCTTTTAGCCAATTCCTAACCTAACTCATGCGAGTGCCTCGCTCTCTGGACCTTGAAAAGTGTGGTTCACATTGTTGTGCCAATGGTTTCACTATGGTATTGCAAGTAAAAAGCAAAAATATGCTTTCTAAAATTTTATTTCACGTTGGGAAGAAGAAAGAAAATTAGGAGAGAAGCCACGCCCTTCTCAGATATATAAAGAGCTATAAAAGATAGACACTGAGACAGAGGAAAAGTGGATGTAAAATTATTAAAGGGGTTTTACATTTAAAAGAAAATGTTAAACACACAATAAAAAAATATTTATGTGTGGTATATAAACTCCACCGCATAGAGTGTTGAGAACTCATTTAAAATCAGCCTCCGCTGGTATCAAAACTAGTAAGAAGGTTTCTCAACAAGAAGATGGACATGGAGTATTTATTTTGGATCTGGTTTCCACTGAGAAATAGACATTAAAGACCACCCTAGAAATCTCCTATCAGCCCGAAATGTGGAAAGTAAGCATAGGATGGATGTATAAAAGGGTATCTCACGTCTCAAATAAGATGGAGGCACACTTTGGGTCGGTGTGTTATGGTCATATGTCAGAAGAACAGTGTAGAGTACCGGTCTCGTATCAATCTCTGTCATTGGACGATGTTGAAGGTCCTTCTGAAGCTTTTGAACAGTGTAGAGCCTCATTTTAAATCAGTCTCCACCAGAAGAACGGTGTTGAGTCCTCTTTAATAATTTTTTAAAAATTAAGCCTCGCCTGAAGAAGACACAAAAAGCTGTCGAAACGTCGCGTGACAGGCTAACAAACCAAAGCCTTCTCTCGAACACCAGCATAACACCATCTGGAGTCCTTTAATGTTGACGGTGATTGAAGTAGATCCATACAGATCCTCTCACCTGAACACAAACTCTAACCCCAACGTCACACGAGCCCTGCAAAAAGCAGCCCTAAGCTCACTAACCACTAATGTGGATTTATTTTTCAAAATGTAGAATTATGTGAGTGCTTGTGCATACTATTTTGGGCCTTTGGCATGATAATGGGGACTTACCTGAGGCGGCCAGTTGAACGATGGTCAGTGCTTCCGAGTTGGACCTTGGGTCTGGCTTTGGCCTGGCTTTTAGCCAATTCCTAACCTAACTCATGCGAGTGCCTCGCTCTCTGGACCTTGAAAAGTGTGGTTCACATTGTTGTGCCAATGGTTTCACTATGGTATTGCAAGTAAAAAGCAAAAATATGCTTTCTAAAATTTTATTTCACGTTGGGAAGAAGAAAGAAAATTAGGAGAGAAGCCACGCCCTTCTCAGATATATAAAGAGCTATAAAAGATAGACACTGAGACAGAGGAAAAGTGGATGTAAAATTATTAAAGGGGTTTTACATTTAAAAGAAAATGTTAAACACACAATAAAAAAATATTTATGTGTGGTATATAAACTCCACCGCATAGAGTGTTGAGAACTCATTTAAAATCAGCCTCCGCTGGTATCAAAACTAGTAAGAAGGTTTCTCAACAAGAAGATGGACATGGAGTATTTATTTTGGATCTGGTTTCCACTGAGAAATAGACATTAAAGACCACCCTAGAAATCTCCTATCAGCCCGAAATGTGGAAAGTAAGCATAGGATGGATGTATAAAAGGGTATCTCACGTCTCAAATAAGATGGAGGCACACTTTGGGTCGGTGTGTTATGGTCATATGTCAGAAGAACAGTGTAGAGTACCGGTCTCGTATCAATCTCTGTCATTGGACGATGTTGAAGGTCCTTCTGAAGCTTTTGAACAGTGTAGAGCCTCATTTTAAATCAGTCTCCACCAGAAGAACGGTGTTGAGTCCTCTTTAATAATTTTTTAAAAATTAAGCCTCGCCTGAAGAAGACACAAAAAGCTGTCGAAACGTCGCGTGACAGGCTAACAAACCAAAGCCTTCTCTCGAACACCAGCATAACACCATCTGGAGTCCTTTAATGTTGACGGTGATTGAAGTAGATCCATACAGATCCTCTCACCTGAACACAAACTCTAACCCCAACGTCACACGAGCCCTGCAAAAAGCAGCCCTAAGCTCACTAACCACTAATGTGGATTTATTTTTCAAAATGTAGAATTATGTGAGTGCTTGTGCATACTATTTTGGGCCTTTGGCATGATAATGGGGACTTACCTGAGGCGGCCAGTTGAACGATGGTCAGTGCTTCCGAGTTGGACCTTGGGTCTGGCTTTGGCCTGGCTTTTAGCCAATTCCTAACCTAACTCATGCGAGTGCCTCGCTCTCTGGACCTTGAAAAGTGTGGTTCACATTGTTGTGCCAATGGTTTCACTATGGTATTGCAAGTAAAAAGCAAAAATATGCTTTCTAAAATTTTATTTCACGTTGGGAAGAAGAAAGAAAATTAGGAGAGAAGCCACGCCCTTCTCAGATATATAAAGAGCTATAAAAGATAGACACTGAGACAGAGGAAAAGTGGATGTAAAATTATTAAAGGGGTTTTACATTTAAAAGAAAATGTTAAACACACAATAAAAAAATATTTATGTGTGGTATATAAACTCCACCGCATAGAGTGTTGAGAACTCATTTAAAATCAGCCTCCGCTGGTATCAAAACTAGTAAGAAGGTTTCTCAACAAGAAGATGGACATGGAGTATTTATTTTGGATCTGGTTTCCACTGAGAAATAGACATTAAAGACCACCCTAGAAATCTCCTATCAGCCCGAAATGTGGAAAGTAAGCATAGGATGGATGTATAAAAGGGTATCTCACGTCTCAAATAAGATGGAGGCACACTTTGGGTCGGTGTGTTATGGTCATATGTCAGAAGAACAGTGTAGAGTACCGGTCTCGTATCAATCTCTGTCATTGGACGATGTTGAAGGTCCTTCTGAAGCTTTTGAACAGTGTAGAGCCTCATTTTAAATCAGTCTCCACCAGAAGAACGGTGTTGAGTCCTCTTTAATAAATTTAAAAATTAAGCCTCGCCTGAAGAAGACACAAAAAGCTGTCGAAACGTCGCGTGACAGGCTAACAAACCAAAGCCTTCTCTCGAACACCAGCATAACACCATCTGGAGTCCTTTAATGTTGACGGTGATTGAAGTAGATCCATACAGATCCTCTCACCTGAACACAAACTCTAACCCCAACGTCACACGAGCCCTGCAAAAAGCAGCCCTAAGCTCACTAACCACTAATGTGGATTTATTTTTCAAAATGTAGAATTATGTGAGTGCTTGTGCATACTATTTTGGGCCTTTGGCATGATAATGGGGACTTACCTGAGGCGGCCAGTTGAACGATGGTCAGTGCTTCCGAGTTGGACCTTGGGTCTGGCTTTGGCCTGGCTTTTAGCCAATTCCTAACCTAACTCATGCGAGTGCCTCGCTCTCTGGACCTTGAAAAGTGTGGTTCACATTGTTGTGCCAATGGTTTCACTATGGTATTGCAAGTAAAAAGCAAAAATATGCTTTCTAAAATTTTATTTCACGTTGGGAAGAAGAAAGAAAATTAGGAGAGAAGCCACGCCCTTCTCAGATATATAAAGAGCTATAAAAGATAGACACTGAGACAGAGGAAAAGTGGATGTAAAATTATTAAAGGGGTTTTACATTTAAAAGAAAATGTTAAACACACAATAAAAAAATATTTATGTGTGGTATATAAACTCCACCGCATAGAGTGTTGAGAACTCATTTAAAATCAGCCTCCGCTGGTATCAAAACTAGTAAGAAGGTTTCTCAACAAGAAGATGGACATGGAGTATTTATTTTGGATCTGGTTTCCACTGAGAAATAGACATTAAAGACCACCCTAGAAATCTCCTATCAGCCCGAAATGTGGAAAGTAAGCATAGGATGGATGTATAAAAGGGTATCTCACGTCTCAAATAAGATGGAGGCACACTTTGGGTCGGTGTGTTATGGTCATATGTCAGAAGAACAGTGTAGAGTACCGGTCTCGTATCAATCTCTGTCATTGGACGATGTTGAAGGTCCTTCTGAAGCTTTTGAACAGTGTAGAGCCTCATTTTAAATCAGTCTCCACCAGAAGAACGGTGTTGAGTCCTCTTTAATAAATTTAAAAATTAAGCCTCGCCTGAAGAAGACACAAAAAGCTGTCGAAACGTCGCGTGACAGGCTAACAAACCAAAGCCTTCTCTCGAACACCAGCATAACACCATCTGGAGTCCTTTAATGTTGACGGTGATTGAAGTAGATCCATACAGATCCTCTCACCTGAACACAAACTCTAACCCCAACGTCACACGAGCCCTGCAAAAAGCAGCCCTAAGCTCACTAACCACTAATGTGGATTTATTTTTCAAAATGTAGAATTATGTGAGTGCTTGTGCATACTATTTTGGGCCTTTGGCATGATAATGGGGACTTACCTGAGGCGGCCAGTTGAACGATGGTCAGTGCTTCCGAGTTGGACCTTGGGTCTGGCTTTGGCCTGGCTTTTAGCCAATTCCTAACCTAACTCATGCGAGTGCCTCGCTCTCTGGACCTTGAAAAGTGTGGTTCACATTGTTGTGCCAATGGTTTCACTATGGTATTGCAAGTAAAAAGCAAAAATATGCTTTCTAAAATTTTATTTCACGTTGGGAAGAAGAAAGAAAATTAGGAGAGAAGCCACGCCCTTCTCAGATATATAAAGAGCTATAAAAGATAGACACTGAGACAGAGGAAAAGTGGATGTAAAATTATTAAAGGGGTTTTACATTTAAAAGAAAATGTTAAACACACAATAAAAAAATATTTATGTGTGGTATATAAACTCCACCGCATAGAGTGTTGAGAACTCATTTAAAATCAGCCTCCGCTGGTATCAAAACTAGTAAGAAGGTTTCTCAACAAGAAGATGGACATGGAGTATTTATTTTGGATCTGGTTTCCACTGAGAAATAGACATTAAAGACCACCCTAGAAATCTCCTATCAGCCCGAAATGTGGAAAGTAAGCATAGGATGGATGTATAAAAGGGTATCTCACGTCTCAAATAAGATGGAGGCACACTTTGGGTCGGTGTGTTATGGTCATATGTCAGAAGAACAGTGTAGAGTACCGGTCTCGTATCAATCTCTGTCATTGGACGATGTTGAAGGTCCTTCTGAAGCTTTTGAACAGTGTAGAGCCTCATTTTAAATCAGTCTCCACCAGAAGAACGGTGTTGAGTCCTCTTTAATAAATTTAAAAATTAAGCCTCGCCTGAAGAAGACACAAAAAGCTGTCGAAACGTCGCGTGACAGGCTAACAAACCAAAGCCTTCTCTCGAACACCAGCATAACACCATCTGGAGTCCTTTAATGTTGACGGTGATTGAAGTAGATCCATACAGATCCTCTCACCTGAACACAAACTCTAACCCCAACGTCACACGAGCCCTGCAAAAAGCAGCCCTAAGCTCACTAACCACTAATGTGGATTTATTTTTCAAAATGTAGAATTATGTGAGTGCTTGTGCATACTATTTTGGGCCTTTGGCATGATAATGGGGACTTACCTGAGGCGGCCAGTTGAACGATGGTCAGTGCTTCCGAGTTGGACCTTGGGTCTGGCTTTGGCCTGGCTTTTAGCCAATTCCTAACCTAACTCATGCGAGTGCCTCGCTCTCTGGACCTTGAAAAGTGTGGTTCACATTGTTGTGCCAATGGTTTCACTATGGTATTGCAAGTAAAAAGCAAAAATATGCTTTCTAAAATTTTATTTCACGTTGGGAAGAAGAAAGAAAATTAGGAGAGAAGCCACGCCCTTCTCAGATATATAAAGAGCTATAAAAGATAGACACTGAGACAGAGGAAAAGTGGATGTAAAATTATTAAAGGGGTTTTACATTTAAAAGAAAATGTTAAACACACAATAAAAAAATATTTATGTGTGGTATATAAACTCCACCGCATAGAGTGTTGAGAACTCATTTAAAATCAGCCTCCGCTGGTATCAAAACTAGTAAGAAGGTTTCTCAACAAGAAGATGGACATGGAGTATTTATTTTGGATCTGGTTTCCACTGAGAAATAGACATTAAAGACCACCCTAGAAATCTCCTATCAGCCCGAAATGTGGAAAGTAAGCATAGGATGGATGTATAAAAGGGTATCTCACGTCTCAAATAAGATGGAGGCACACTTTGGGTCGGTGTGTTATGGTCATATGTCAGAAGAACAGTGTAGAGTACCGGTCTCGTATCAATCTCTGTCATTGGACGATGTTGAAGGTCCTTCTGAAGCTTTTGAACAGTGTAGAGCCTCATTTTAAATCAGTCTCCACCAGAAGAACGGTGTTGAGTCCTCTTTAATAAATTTAAAAATTAAGCCTCGCCTGAAGAAGACACAAAAAGCTGTCGAAACGTCGCGTGACAGGCTAACAAACCAAAGCCTTCTCTCGAACACCAGCATAACACCATCTGGAGTCCTTTAATGTTGACGGTGATTGAAGTAGATCCATACAGATCCTCTCACCTGAACACAAACTCTAACCCCAACGTCACACGAGCCCTGCAAAAAGCAGCCCTAAGCTCACTAACCACTAATGTGGATTTATTTTTCAAAATGTAGAATTATGTGAGTGCTTGTGCATACTATTTTGGGCCTTTGGCATGATAATGGGGACTTACCTGAGGCGGCCAGTTGAACGATGGTCAGTGCTTCCGAGTTGGACCTTGGGTCTGGCTTTGGCCTGGCTTTTAGCCAATTCCTAACCTAACTCATGCGAGTGCCTCGCTCTCTGGACCTTGAAAAGTGTGGTTCACATTGTTGTGCCAATGGTTTCACTATGGTATTGCAAGTAAAAAGCAAAAATATGCTTTCTAAAATTTTATTTCACGTTGGGAAGAAGAAAGAAAATTAGGAGAGAAGCCACGCCCTTCTCAGATATATAAAGAGCTATAAAAGATAGACACTGAGACAGAGGAAAAGTGGATGTAAAATTATTAAAGGGGTTTTACATTTAAAAGAAAATGTTAAACACACAATAAAAAAATATTTATGTGTGGTATATAAACTCCACCGCATAGAGTGTTGAGAACTCATTTAAAATCAGCCTCCGCTGGTATCAAAACTAGTAAGAAGGTTTCTCAACAAGAAGATGGACATGGAGTATTTATTTTGGATCTGGTTTCCACTGAGAAATAGACATTAAAGACCACCCTAGAAATCTCCTATCAGCCCGAAATGTGGAAAGTAAGCATAGGATGGATGTATAAAAGGGTATCTCACGTCTCAAATAAGATGGAGGCACACTTTGGGTCGGTGTGTTATGGTCATATGTCAGAAGAACAGTGTAGAGTACCGGTCTCGTATCAATCTCTGTCATTGGACGATGTTGAAGGTCCTTCTGAAGCTTTTGAACAGTGTAGAGCCTCATTTTAAATCAGTCTCCACCAGAAGAACGGTGTTGAGTCCTCTTTAATAAATTTAAAAATTAAGCCTCGCCTGAAGAAGACACAAAAAGCTGTCGAAACGTCGCGTGACAGGCTAACAAACCAAAGCCTTCTCTCGAACACCAGCATAACACCATCTGGAGTCCTTTAATGTTGACGGTGATTGAAGTAGATCCATACAGATCCTCTCACCTGAACACAAACTCTAACCCCAACGTCACACGAGCCCTGCAAAAAGCAGCCCTAAGCTCACTAACCACTAATGTGGATTTATTTTTCAAAATGTAGAATTATGTGAGTGCTTGTGCATACTATTTTGGGCCTTTGGCATGATAATGGGGACTTACCTGAGGCGGCCAGTTGAACGATGGTCAGTGCTTCCGAGTTGGACCTTGGGTCTGGCTTTGGCCTGGCTTTTAGCCAATTCCTAACCTAACTCATGCGAGTGCCTCGCTCTCTGGACCTTGAAAAGTGTGGTTCACATTGTTGTGCCAATGGTTTCACTATGGTATTGCAAGTAAAAAGCAAAAATATGCTTTCTAAAATTTTATTTCACGTTGGGAAGAAGAAAGAAAATTAGGAGAGAAGCCACGCCCTTCTCAGATATATAAAGAGCTATAAAAGATAGACACTGAGACAGAGGAAAAGTGGATGTAAAATTATTAAAGGGGTTTTACATTTAAAAGAAAATGTTAAACACACAATAAAAAAATATTTATGTGTGGTATATAAACTCCACCGCATAGAGTGTTGAGAACTCATTTAAAATCAGCCTCCGCTGGTATCAAAACTAGTAAGAAGGTTTCTCAACAAGAAGATGGACATGGAGTATTTATTTTGGATCTGGTTTCCACTGAGAAATAGACATTAAAGACCACCCTAGAAATCTCCTATCAGCCCGAAATGTGGAAAGTAAGCATAGGATGGATGTATAAAAGGGTATCTCACGTCTCAAATAAGATGGAGGCACACTTTGGGTCGGTGTGTTATGGTCATATGTCAGAAGAACAGTGTAGAGTACCGGTCTCGTATCAATCTCTGTCATTGGACGATGTTGAAGGTCCTTCTGAAGCTTTTGAACAGTGTAGAGCCTCATTTTAAATCAGTCTCCACCAGAAGAACGGTGTTGAGTCCTCTTTAATAAATTTAAAAATTAAGCCTCGCCTGAAGAAGACACAAAAAGCTGTCGAAACGTCGCGTGACAGGCTAACAAACCAAAGCCTTCTCTCGAACACCAGCATAACACCATCTGGAGTCCTTTAATGTTGACGGTGATTGAAGTAGATCCATACAGATCCTCTCACCTGAACACAAACTCTAACCCCAACGTCACACGAGCCCTGCAAAAAGCAGCCCTAAGCTCACTAACCACTAATGTGGATTTATTTTTCAAAATGTAGAATTATGTGAGTGCTTGTGCATACTATTTTGGGCCTTTGGCATGATAATGGGGACTTACCTGAGGCGGCCAGTTGAACGATGGTCAGTGCTTCCGAGTTGGACCTTGGGTCTGGCTTTGGCCTGGCTTTTAGCCAATTCCTAACCTAACTCATGCGAGTGCCTCGCTCTCTGGACCTTGAAAAGTGTGGTTCACATTGTTGTGCCAATGGTTTCACTATGGTATTGCAAGTAAAAAGCAAAAATATGCTTTCTAAAATTTTATTTCACGTTGGGAAGAAGAAAGAAAATTAGGAGAGAAGCCACGCCCTTCTCAGATATATAAAGAGCTATAAAAGATAGACACTGAGACAGAGGAAAAGTGGATGTAAAATTATTAAAGGGGTTTTACATTTAAAAGAAAATGTTAAACACACAATAAAAAAATATTTATGTGTGGTATATAAACTCCACCGCATAGAGTGTTGAGAACTCATTTAAAATCAGCCTCCGCTGGTATCAAAACTAGTAAGAAGGTTTCTCAACAAGAAGATGGACATGGAGTATTTATTTTGGATCTGGTTTCCACTGAGAAATAGACATTAAAGACCACCCTAGAAATCTCCTATCAGCCCGAAATGTGGAAAGTAAGCATAGGATGGATGTATAAAAGGGTATCTCACGTCTCAAATAAGATGGAGGCACACTTTGGGTCGGTGTGTTATGGTCATATGTCAGAAGAACAGTGTAGAGTACCGGTCTCGTATCAATCTCTGTCATTGGACGATGTTGAAGGTCCTTCTGAAGCTTTTGAACAGTGTAGAGCCTCATTTTAAATCAGTCTCCACCAGAAGAACGGTGTTGAGTCCTCTTTAATAAATTTAAAAATTAAGCCTCGCCTGAAGAAGACACAAAAAGCTGTCGAAACGTCGCGTGACAGGCTAACAAACCAAAGCCTTCTCTCGAACACCAGCATAACACCATCTGGAGTCCTTTAATGTTGACGGTGATTGAAGTAGATCCATACAGATCCTCTCACCTGAACACAAACTCTAACCCCAACGTCACACGAGCCCTGCAAAAAGCAGCCCTAAGCTCACTAACCACTAATGTGGATTTATTTTTCAAAATGTAGAATTATGTGAGTGCTTGTGCATACTATTTTGGGCCTTTGGCATGATAATGGGGACTTACCTGAGGCGGCCAGTTGAACGATGGTCAGTGCTTCCGAGTTGGACCTTGGGTCTGGCTTTGGCCTGGCTTTTAGCCAATTCCTAACCTAACTCATGCGAGTGCCTCGCTCTCTGGACCTTGAAAAGTGTGGTTCACATTGTTGTGCCAATGGTTTCACTATGGTATTGCAAGTAAAAAGCAAAAATATGCTTTCTAAAATTTTATTTCACGTTGGGAAGAAGAAAGAAAATTAGGAGAGAAGCCACGCCCTTCTCAGATATATAAAGAGCTATAAAAGATAGACACTGAGACAGAGGAAAAGTGGATGTAAAATTATTAAAGGGGTTTTACATTTAAAAGAAAATGTTAAACACACAATAAAAAAATATTTATGTGTGGTATATAAACTCCACCGCATAGAGTGTTGAGAACTCATTTAAAATCAGCCTCCGCTGGTATCAAAACTAGTAAGAAGGTTTCTCAACAAGAAGATGGACATGGAGTATTTATTTTGGATCTGGTTTCCACTGAGAAATAGACATTAAAGACCACCCTAGAAATCTCCTATCAGCCCGAAATGTGGAAAGTAAGCATAGGATGGATGTATAAAAGGGTATCTCACGTCTCAAATAAGATGGAGGCACACTTTGGGTCGGTGTGTTATGGTCATATGTCAGAAGAACAGTGTAGAGTACCGGTCTCGTATCAATCTCTGTCATTGGACGATGTTGAAGGTCCTTCTGAAGCTTTTGAACAGTGTAGAGCCTCATTTTAAATCAGTCTCCACCAGAAGAACGGTGTTGAGTCCTCTTTAATAAATTTAAAAATTAAGCCTCGCCTGAAGAAGACACAAAAAGCTGTCGAAACGTCGCGTGACAGGCTAACAAACCAAAGCCTTCTCTCGAACACCAGCATAACACCATCTGGAGTCCTTTAATGTTGACGGTGATTGAAGTAGATCCATACAGATCCTCTCACCTGAACACAAACTCTAACCCCAACGTCACACGAGCCCTGCAAAAAGCAGCCCTAAGCTCACTAACCACTAATGTGGATTTATTTTTCAAAATGTAGAATTATGTGAGTGCTTGTGCATACTATTTTGGGCCTTTGGCATGATAATGGGGACTTACCTGAGGCGGCCAGTTGAACGATGGTCAGTGCTTCCGAGTTGGACCTTGGGTCTGGCTTTGGCCTGGCTTTTAGCCAATTCCTAACCTAACTCATGCGAGTGCCTCGCTCTCTGGACCTTGAAAAGTGTGGTTCACATTGTTGTGCCAATGGTTTCACTATGGTATTGCAAGTAAAAAGCAAAAATATGCTTTCTAAAATTTTATTTCACGTTGGGAAGAAGAAAGAAAATTAGGAGAGAAGCCACGCCCTTCTCAGATATATAAAGAGCTATAAAAGATAGACACTGAGACAGAGGAAAAGTGGATGTAAAATTATTAAAGGGGTTTTACATTTAAAAGAAAATGTTAAACACACAATAAAAAAATATTTATGTGTGGTATATAAACTCCACCGCATAGAGTGTTGAGAACTCATTTAAAATCAGCCTCCGCTGGTATCAAAACTAGTAAGAAGGTTTCTCAACAAGAAGATGGACATGGAGTATTTATTTTGGATCTGGTTTCCACTGAGAAATAGACATTAAAGACCACCCTAGAAATCTCCTATCAGCCCGAAATGTGGAAAGTAAGCATAGGATGGATGTATAAAAGGGTATCTCACGTCTCAAATAAGATGGAGGCACACTTTGGGTCGGTGTGTTATGGTCATATGTCAGAAGAACAGTGTAGAGTACCGGTCTCGTATCAATCTCTGTCATTGGACGATGTTGAAGGTCCTTCTGAAGCTTTTGAACAGTGTAGAGCCTCATTTTAAATCAGTCTCCACCAGAAGAACGGTGTTGAGTCCTCTTTAATAAATTTAAAAATTAAGCCTCGCCTGAAGAAGACACAAAAAGCTGTCGAAACGTCGCGTGACAGGCTAACAAACCAAAGCCTTCTCTCGAACACCAGCATAACACCATCTGGAGTCCTTTAATGTTGACGGTGATTGAAGTAGATCCATACAGATCCTCTCACCTGAACACAAACTCTAACCCCAACGTCACACGAGCCCTGCAAAAAGCAGCCCTAAGCTCACTAACCACTAATGTGGATTTATTTTTCAAAATGTAGAATTATGTGAGTGCTTGTGCATACTATTTTGGGCCTTTGGCATGATAATGGGGACTTACCTGAGGCGGCCAGTTGAACGATGGTCAGTGCTTCCGAGTTGGACCTTGGGTCTGGCTTTGGCCTGGCTTTTAGCCAATTCCTAACCTAACTCATGCGAGTGCCTCGCTCTCTGGACCTTGAAAAGTGTGGTTCACATTGTTGTGCCAATGGTTTCACTATGGTATTGCAAGTAAAAAGCAAAAATATGCTTTCTAAAATTTTATTTCACGTTGGGAAGAAGAAAGAAAATTAGGAGAGAAGCCACGCCCTTCTCAGATATATAAAGAGCTATAAAAGATAGACACTGAGACAGAGGAAAAGTGGATGTAAAATTATTAAAGGGGTTTTACATTTAAAAGAAAATGTTAAACACACAATAAAAAAATATTTATGTGTGGTATATAAACTCCACCGCATAGAGTGTTGAGAACTCATTTAAAATCAGCCTCCGCTGGTATCAAAACTAGTAAGAAGGTTTCTCAACAAGAAGATGGACATGGAGTATTTATTTTGGATCTGGTTTCCACTGAGAAATAGACATTAAAGACCACCCTAGAAATCTCCTATCAGCCCGAAATGTGGAAAGTAAGCATAGGATGGATGTATAAAAGGGTATCTCACGTCTCAAATAAGATGGAGGCACACTTTGGGTCGGTGTGTTATGGTCATATGTCAGAAGAACAGTGTAGAGTACCGGTCTCGTATCAATCTCTGTCATTGGACGATGTTGAAGGTCCTTCTGAAGCTTTTGAACAGTGTAGAGCCTCATTTTAAATCAGTCTCCACCAGAAGAACGGTGTTGAGTCCTCTTTAATAAATTTAAAAATTAAGCCTCGCCTGAAGAAGACACAAAAAGCTGTCGAAACGTCGCGTGACAGGCTAACAAACCAAAGCCTTCTCTCGAACACCAGCATAACACCATCTGGAGTCCTTTAATGTTGACGGTGATTGAAGTAGATCCATACAGATCCTCTCACCTGAACACAAACTCTAACCCCAACGTCACACGAGCCCTGCAAAAAGCAGCCCTAAGCTCACTAACCACTAATGTGGATTTATTTTTCAAAATGTAGAATTTTGTAAGTGCTTGTGCACACTATTTTGGGCCTTTGGCATGATAATGGGGACTTACCTGAGGCGGCCAGTTGAGCGATGGTCAGTGCTTCCGAGTTGGACCTTGGGTCTGGCTGTGGCCTGGCTTTTAGCCAATTCCTAACCACACCTACCCCTTTCCCTAACCCCAAGGTCACAAACCTGAGCCCTGATCTCCCCATACACACTGACAGAAGCCCCAACCTACCCTTTTCCTAACCCCAAGGTCACATGACCTAAGCGTATATCCCCCCCATTCCCTAACCCCAAGGTCACAAAACCTAAGATTATCCTTTCATTGACAAATAGCCCCCAACCCTGTAGGCCACAACCCTTTATAATTGAAACACTATACATTCATAACCCCTATATCACAATACATTGAATTCATTTATACTATACAAAAGTATAGTAGCATAATACACAGGATTTTACACACAGTATAAATATAAATATTAAAAAAATACCCCATAGGAGGCACACACACTATATACACAGTATATATACACACATATAATAATTCATATTAAAACACAAAAATTACAAACACAAGACACTGATGAGATTAAAATTATACATGATTAAAGAATTGTTCACCTGTTGATTGTGGATGTGGAACTCACAGTTTCTCTACGTACATGGATACCTCAGGTATGTTCTTATACCTTTTGACATACGGTACAACAACCATACATACAGTGGGACTGTGGGGTGGGGGCCTTTCTGTTCCTGGGGGCGCTGATGGGATTGCTCGGAGTGGTCAGTTGACTGATGGCCCATGCAAACCGAGTCTGGACTTGTTCAGTCTCTGGACTAACCTGAACTCCTAACCCTTGACATACGGTACAACAACCATACATACAGTGGGACTGTGGGGTGGGGGCCTTTCTGTTCCTGGGGGCGCTGATGGGATTGCTCGGAGTGGTCAGTTGACTGATGGCCCATGCAAACCGAGTCTGGACTTGTTCAGTCTCTGGACTAACCTGAACTCCTAACCCTAACCTAACCCTAACCCTAACCTGCCACAACAACAAAAATAGAACACCACACCTACCCCTTTCCCTAACCCCAAGGTCACAAAACCTGAGCCCTGATCTCCCCATACACACTGACAGAAGCCCCAACCTACCCTTTTCCTAACCCCAAGGTCACATGACCTAAGCATATATCCCCCCCATTCCCTAACCCCAAGGTCACAAAACCTAAGATTATCCTTTCATTGACAAATAGCCCCCAACCCTGTAGGCCACAACCCTTTATAATTGATACACTATACATTCATAACCCCTATATCACAATACATTGAACTCATTTATACTATACAAAAGTATAGTAGCATAATACACAGGATTTTACACACAGCATAAATATAAATATTAAAAAAATACCCCATAGGAGGCACACACATTATATACACAGTATATATACACACATATAATAATTCATATTAAAACACAAAAATTACAAACACAGACACTGATGAGATTAAAATTATACATGATTAAAGAATTGTTCACCTGTTGATTGTGGATGTGGAACTCACAGTTTCTCTACGTACATGGATACCTCAGGTATGTTCTTATACCTTTTGACATACGGTACAACAACCATACATACAGTGGGGCTGTGGGGTGGGGGCCTTTCTGTTCCTGGGGGCGCTGATGGGATTGCTCGGAGTGGTCAGTTGACTGATGGCCCATGCAAACCGAGTCTGGACTTGTTCAGTCTCTGGACTAACCTGAACTCCTAACCCTAACCTAACCCCAATTACACCACCCCTATGGGAGTTTTTACACCAAGTTCATTAGAACCCTAAACCTCTCCCTTTTCTAACCCCAACATCACAGGGACCTGGGCGGTTAACCCAAGTGCACTAGCCCTATATAAATTAAACACTATATGAATATAACCCTTATGGTGTGATACACTGTGTCTGACATACACTATACATCTAAAATCCACATCATTATAGATTAGAACCCCATATACTGATTTTAACACACTTTGTATCTGGCGCACCATTGACTCATACTGTGATGCAGTACTCCTTTAAAAATCCATTTTGACATTATATTTCCCTTACACAATAAAAGATCATTTGAACACACTGAATAAAATAAAAATTCCCTTCTTCAGACACAAAATCTAAACACAGAGGTCCTGGAGGCTGTTCTAGGTACACAGTGGTGGATTGGTCATGGTCTCTCACCCTCTCTACGTACAGATTACACCAAAGGATGGACTTTCTCCTTTCTTATGGCCTATTCAGAGAACTGTTGATGTGTGAAGATTACATATTTTTGTATGATGGGGGCGGGGGGCTTTTCTGGTTCCTGGGGTGTCCATTGGATTGTCTGGAGTGGTCAGAGCTTGATGGCCCATGCACAACCGGGTCTGGACTTGTCTGGGCTCTGGACTAACCTAACCCCGTATCTCGGCCGGGCTTAGGGTTAGAGAGAAGCGTTTTGGCTCGTTGGATAGGGCCGCTCCGGTAGAGCAAACGACCCAAAGGGCGAGTCGATCCGAGCAAAGGCGCCCGAGCTGCGGCCGTGGGAAAATCCGCGGAGGGACCGCCGTATCTCTGCCGGGCTTGGGGTTAGAGAGACGCGGGTCGGCTCGTTGGAAAGGTCCCCTCCGGTGGAGCAAGGTTAGGGTTAGGTTAGGGTTATCTCGGCCGGGGAAAGGGCTAGAGGCTCGCGGGTAGGCTCGTTCGAAAGGTCCCCTCGCGTGGAGCAACCGACCCAAAGGGCGAGTCGATCGGAGCAAAGGCGCCCGAGCTGCGCCCCTGGGAAAATCCGGGGAGGGACCGCCGTATCTCGGCCGGGGAAAGGGCTAGAGGGTCGCGGGTAGGCTCGTTCGAAAGCTCCCCTCCGGCAGAGCGACCGACCGAAGCTCGAGATAACAGGGGTCAAATCGGCCTTGTTGAGGTCATTGCAAAAGGCTAGTAAATTATTTGGTAAACTGCCTGTACAAAAATCTGTGTATATCAGTCTGAAGCTATTGTCTTTTGTTTTATATCAAATTAAAGGTGTGTATGTGTGGTTTACAGACATATGAGTGACTTTACTGTGTGTTGTTCCTAACAGGAAGGAGAAGAGTTACAGTTGAGCCTGTTTTAGGCCACAAGGCCTGTGAATCACAATGGTAAAGTTGCATGTACAAATTTCTTAATTTTTAATCAAAACAAAGTCCAATCAGATTGTGTGATACATCATTGTAATGCTTGTGTTTTGCAGTTTCACATGAACCCAAGCTCATTGTTGTATGTTACTCACAGCTCGAGATAACAGGGGTCAAATCGGCCTTGTTGAGGTCATTGCAAAAGGCCTGTAAATTATTTGGTAAATTGCCTGTACAAACATCTTTGTATATCAGTCAAATCTGAAGCTATTGTCTTTTGTTTTTTATATCAAATTAAAGGTGTGTATGTGTAGTTTACAGACATATGAGGGACTTTACTGTGTGTTGTTCCTAACAGGAAGGAGAAGAGTTACAGTTGAGCCTGTTTTAGGCCACAAGGCCTGTGAATCACAATGGTAAAGTTGCATGTACAAATTTCTTAATTTTTAATCAAAACAAAGTCCAATCAGACTGTGTGATACATCATTGTAAAGCTTGTGTTTTGCAGTTTCACATGAACCCAAGCTCATTGTTGTATGTAACTCACAGCTCGAGGGAACAGGGGTCAAATCAGCCTTGTTGAGGTCATTGCAAAAGGCCTGTAAATCATTTGGTAAACTGCATGTACAAACATCTTTGTATATCAGTCAAATCTGAAGCTATTGTCTTTTGTTTTATATCAAATTAAAGGTGTGTATGTGTAGTTTACAGACATATGAGTGACTTTACTGTGTGTTGTTCCTAACAGGAAGGAGAAGAGTTACAGTTGAGCCTGTTTTAGGCCACAAGGCCTGTGAATCACAATGGTAAAGTTGCATGTACAAATTTCTTAATTTTTAATCAAAACAAAGTCCAATCAGACTGTGTGATACATCATTGTAAAGCTTGTGTTTTGCAGTTTCACATGAACCCAAGCTCATTGTTGTATTGTACTCACAGCTCGAGGGAACAGGGGTCAAATCGGCCTTGTTGAGGTCATTGCAAAAGGCCTGTAAATCATTTGGTAAACTGCATGTACAAATATCTTTGTATATCAGTCAAATCTGAAGCTATTGTCTTTTGTTTTATATCAAATTAAAGGTGTGTATGTGTAGTTTACAGACATATGAGTGACTTTACTGTGTGTTGTTCCTAACAGGAAGGAGAAGAGTTACAGTTGAGCCTGTTTTAGGCCACAAGGCCTGTGAATCACAATGGTAAAGTTGCATGTACAAATTTCTTAATTTTTAATCAAAACAAAGTCCAATCAGACTGTGTGATACATCATTGTAAAGCTTGTGTTTTGCAGTTTCACATGAACCCAAGCTCATTGTTGTATGTAACTCACAGCTCGAGGGAACAGGGGTCAAATCAGCCTTGTTGAGGTCATTGCAAAAGGCCTGTAAATCATTTGGTAAACTGCATGTACAAATATCTTTGTATATCAGTCAAATCTGAAGCTATTGTATTTTTGTTTTATATCAAATTAAAGGTGTGTATGTGTAGTTTACAGACATATGAGTGACTTTACTGTGTGTTGTTCCTAACAGGAAGGAGAAGAGTTACAGTTGAGCCTGTTTTAGGCCACAAGGCCTGTGAATCACAATGGTAAAGTTGCATGTACAAATTTCTTAATTTTTAATCAAAACAAAGTCCAATCAGACTGTGTGATACATCATTGTAAAGCTTGTGTTTTGCAGTTTCACATGAACCCAAGCTCATTGTTGTATGTAACTCACAGCTCGAGGGAACAGGGGTCAAATCAGCCTTGTTGAGGTCATTGCAAAAGGCCTGTAAATCATTTGGTAAACTGCATGTACAAATATCTTTGTATATCAGTCAAATCTGAAGCTATTGTATTTTTGTTTTATATCAAATTAAAGGTGTGTATGTGTAGTTTACAGACATATGAGTGACTTTACTGTGTGTTGTTCCTAACAGGAAGGAGAAGAGTTACAGTTGAGCCTGTTTTAGGCCACAAGGCCTGTGAATCACAATGGTAAAGTTGCATGTACAAATTTCTTAATTTTTAATCAAAACAAAGTCCAATCAGACTGTGTGATACATCATTGTAAAGCTTGTGTTTTGCAGTTTCACATGAACCCAAGCTCATTGTTGTATTGTACTCACAGCTCGAGGGAACAGGGGTCAAATCGGCCTTGTTGAGGTCATTGCAAAAGGCCTGTAAATCATTTGGTAAACTGCATGTACAAATATCTTTGTATATCAGTCAAATCTGAAGCTATTGTCTTTTGTTTTATATCAAATTAAAGGTGTGTATGTGTAGTTTACAGACATATGAGTGACTTTACTGTGTGTTGTTCCTAACAGGAAGGAGAAGAGTTACAGTTGAGCCTGTTTTAGGCCACAAGGCCTGTGAATCACAATGGTAAAGTTGCATGTACAAATTTCTTAATTTTTAATCAAAACAAAGTCCAATCAGACTGTGTGATACATCATTGTAAAGCTTGTGTTTTGCAGTTTCACATGAACCCAACTGTAGTCTGGTAAGTAAATAAATGCTTTGCTTTAAACAAATGCATCTATTTTTAAACGTTTTTAAATGCTATCTTACGTATTTATTGCCGCTCCAGAACCTAAGTCGATGGGGTTGACCAACGGCTGGAGAAACTTTCGGGTTGACCAACTGCTGGAAGTACTTTCAGGTTGACCAACGGTTGGAGATCGTTTCGGGTTGACCAACGGTTTGGTTCTCCAGAGGGGCCGGGAGTATGGGGCTTAGACCGGGGGGGAGTGCTTAAGAGTGGGTGCCCGGGACCGAACGGTGCGCCGGGTACGGGCTCCAGGGTGTCCGTGGCGGGTTCCGAGGCCGGCCTCGGGTGCACTGTGGGCGGGTAGAGGGGCCACCGTCCTCGGGGGTCCGAGGCCGGCCTCGGGTGCACTGTGGTCGGGTAGAGGGGCCACCGTCCTCGGGGTCGTATCTCAGCCTGGGGAAAGGGTTAGAGAGGCGCGGGTTGGCTCGTTGGAAAGGTCCCTCCGCGGGGCGTCCGAGGGTGGGTGTCCCGAAGGGCTGCGGCGAAGGGCTCCGGGGCTACGGCCGTGGGAATATCAATGGGTGGTACTCCTTATCTCGGCCGGGCTTAGGGTTAGAGAGATGCGGGTTGGCTCAATGGAAAGCTCCCCTCGGGTAGAGCAACCGACCCGACGGGCGAAGTCCTGGGACTTAGTGCGCCGGAGCTATGGCCGTTTAAAGGTCAGGCGGTGGTACCCCGTATCTCGCCTGGGCTTAGGGTTAGAGAGAAGCGGGTTGGCTCGTTGGAAAGGGCCGCTCCGGTAGAGCAACCGACCCGAGGGACGAGTTCATCCGAGCAAAGGCGCCCAAGTTACGGCCGTTTAAAGGTCAGGCGGTGGTACCCCGTATCTCGGCCGGGCTTAGGGTTAGAGAGAAGCGGGTAGGCTCGTTGGAAAGGGCCGCTCCGGTAGAGCAACCGACCCGAGGGACGAGTTCATCCGAGCAAAGGCGCCCGAGTTACGGGCATATAAAGGTCAGGCGGTGGTACGCCGTATCTCGCCCGGGCTTAGGGTTAGAGAGATGCGTGTTGGCTCGTTCGAAAGGTCCCCTCCGGTGGAGCAACCGACCCAAAGGGCGAGTCGATCCGAGCAAAGGCGCCCGAGCTACGGCCGTTTAAAGTTCAAGCGGTGGTACCCCGTATCTCGGCCGGGCTTAGGGTTAGAGAGAAGCGTTTTGGCTCGTTGGATAGGGCCGCTCCGGTAGAGCAACCGACCCAAAGGGCGAGTCGATCCGAGCAAAGGCGCCCGAGCTGCGGCCGTGGGAAAATCCAAAAGGCCTGTAAATCATTTGGTAAACTGCATGTACAAATATCTTTGTATATCAGTCAAATCTGAAGCTATTGTCTTTTGTTTTATATCAAATTAAAGGTGTGTATGTGTAGTTTACAGACATATGAGTGACTTTAATGTGTGTTGTTCCTAACAGGAAGGAGAGGAGTTACAGTTGAGCCTATTTTAGGCCACAAGGCCTGTGAATCACAATGGTAAAGTTGCATGTACAAATTTCTTAATTTTTTATTAAAACAAAGTCCAATCAGATTGTGTGATACATCATTGTAAAGCTTGTGTTTTGCAGTTTCACATGAACCCAAGCTCATTGTTGTATTGTACTCACAGCTCGAGGGAACAGGGGTCAAATCGGCCTTGTTGAGGTCATTGCAAAAGGCCTGTAAATCATTTGGTAAACTGCATGTACAAATATCTTTGTATATCAGTCAAATCTGAAGCTATTGTCTTTTGTTTTATATCAAATGAAAGGTGTGTATGTGTAGTTTACAGATATATGAGTGACTTTACTGTGTGTTGTTCCTAACAGGAAGGAGAAGAGTTAAAGTTGAGCCTGTTTTAGGCCACAAGGCCTGTGAATCACAATGGTAAAGTTGCATGTTGCATGGCTCGTTGGAAAGGTTAGGGCCTCGGAAAGGGCTAGAGGCTCGCGGGTAGGCTCGTTCGAAAGGGCCCCTCGCGTGGAGCAACCGACCCAAAGGGCGAGTCGATCGGAGCCAAGGCGCCCGAGCTGCGCCCCTGGGAAAATCCGGGGAGGGACCGCCGTATCTCGGCCGGGGAAAGGGCTAGAGGCTCGCGGGTAGGCTCGTTCGAAAGCTCCCCTCAGGCAGAGCGAACGACCCAAAGGGCGAAGGCCCCGGACCCGGGGCGCCCGAGATACGGCCGTGGGAATATCCGGGCATAGACCGCCGTATCTCGGCCGGGGAAGGGGCTAGAGGCTCGCGGGGCTCGCTCGAAAGGCCCCCTCCGGCAGAGCGACCGACCCGAAGGGCGAAGGCCCCGGACCCGGGGCGCCCGAGATACGGCCGTCGGAATCTCAGCGAGCTTCGACCGGACGTATCTCCGGCGGGCGGGGTCGCACGGACTCGAGGCCTGGCTCGTCGGAAAGCCCCGCGACGGACCTTTCGAACGAGACCGGCCGCGCGTCCGGGCGACCTCCGAGGCGGACGCTAGGGGCGCCGGAGCTCCGGACGAGCGACGATCCGCCGTATCTCGGCCCGGGAAAGGGCCAGAGACTCGAGGGAGGGCTCCTCGGAAAGGGCCCCTCGGGCGGAGCCGCCGACCCGAAGGGCGAAGGCCCCGGACCCGAGGCGCCCGAGAAACGGCCGTGGGAAAATCTCGCGGGGGGCGGCCTCTAGCCCTTTCCCCGGCCGAGATACAACGGTCCCCCCCGCGGATTTTCCCACGGCCGCAGCTCGGGCGCCTTTGCTCGGATCGACTCGTCCTTTGGGTCGGTTGCTCCGCCGGAGGGGACCTTTCCAACGAGCCGACCCGCGTCTCTCTAACCCTAAGCCCGGGCGAGATACGGCGTACCACCGCCTGACATTTAAACGCCCGTAACTCGGGCGCCTTTGCTCAGATGAACTCGTCCCTTGGGTCGGTTGCTCTACCGGAGCGGCCCTTTCCAACGAGCCAACCCGCTTCTCTCTAACCCTAAGCCCGGCCGAGATACGGGGTACCACCGCCTGACCTTTAAACGGCCGTATTTCGGGCGCCTTTGCTCGGATAAACTCGTCCCTCGGGTCGGTTGCTCTACCGGAGCGGCCCTTTCCAATGAGCCAACCCGCTTCTCTCTAACCCTTTCCCCGGCCGAGATACGACCCCGAGAACGGTGGCCCCTCTACCCGACCACAGTGCACCCGAGGCCGGCCTCGGACTCCCGAGGACGGTGGCCCCTCTACCCGACCACAGTGCACCCGAGGCCGGCCTCGGACCCCCGAGGACGGTGGCCCCTCTACCCGAGGGCCTCGGGTGCACTGTGGTCGGGTAGAGGGGCCACCGTCCTCGGGGTCGTATCTCGGCCGGGGAAAGGGTTAGAGAGGCGCGGGTTGGCTCGTTGGAAAGGTCCCTCCGCGGGGCGTCCGAGGGTGGGTGTCCCGAAGGGCTGCGGCGAAGGGCTCCGGGGCTACGGCCGTGGGAATATCAATGGGTGGTACTCCGTATCTCGGCCGGGCTTAGGGTTAGAGAGATGCGGGTTGGCTCGTTGGAAAGCTCCCCTCGGGTAGAGCAAACGACCCGACGGGCGAAGTCCTGGGACTTAGTGCGCCGGAGCTACGGCCGTTTAAAGGTCAGGCGGTGGTACCCCGTATCTCGGCCGGGCTTAGGGTTAGAGAGAAGCGGTTTGGCTCGTTGGAAAGGGCCGCTCCGGTAGAGCAACCGACCCGAGGGACGAGTTCATTCGAGCAAAGGCGCCCAAGTTACGGCCGTTTAAAGGTCAGGCGGTGGTACCCTGTATCTCGGCCGGGCTTAGGGTTAGAGAGAAGCGGGTAGGCTCGTTGGAAAGGGCCACTCCGGTAGAGCAACCGACCCGAGGGACGAGTTCATCCGAGCAAAGGCGCCCAAGTTACGGCCGTTTAAAGGTCAGGCGGTGGTACCCTGTATCTCGGCCGGGCTTAGGGTTAGAGAGAAGCGGGTAGGCTCGTTGGAAAGGGCCACTCCTGTAGAGCAACCGACCCGAGGGACGAGTTCATCCGAGCAAAGGCGCCCGAGCTGCGGCCGTGGGAAAATCCGCGGAGGGACCGCCGTATCTCGGCCGGGCTTGGGGTTAGAGAGACGCGGGTTGGCTCGTTGGAAAGGTCCCCTCCGGTGGAGCAACCGACCCAAAGGGCGAAGTCCTGGGACTTAGTGCGCCGGAGCTACGGGCGTTTAAAAGTCAGGCGGTGGTACGCCGTATCTCGCCCGGGCTTAGGGTTAGAGAGATGCGTGTTGGCTCGTTCGAAAGGTCCCCTCCGGTGGAGCAAGCGACCCAAAGGGCGTGTCGATCCGAGCAAAGGCGCCCAAGCTACGGCCGTTTAAAGTTCAAGCGGTGGTACCCCGTATCTCGGCCGGGCTTAGGGTTAGAGAGAAGCGTTTTGGCTCGTTGGATAGGGCCGCTCTGGTAGAGCAACCGACCCAAAGGGCGAGTCGATCCGAGCAAAGGCGCCCGAACTACGACTGTTTAAAGTTCAAGCGGTGGTACCCCGTATCTCGGCCGGGCTTAGGGTTAGAGAGAAGCGGGTTGGCTCGTTGGATAGGGCCGCTCCGGTAGAGCAACCGACCCAAAGGGCGAGTCGATCCGAGCAAAGGCGCCCGAGCTGCGGCCGTGGGAAAATCCGCGGAGGGACCGCCGTATCTCTGCCGGGCTTGGGGTTAGAGAGACGCGGGTCGGCTCGTTGGAAAGTTCCCCTCCGGCAGAGCGACCGACCCGAAGGGCGAAGGCCCCGGACCCGGGGCGCCCGAGATACGGCCGTCGGAATCTCCGCGAGCTTCGACCGGACGTATCTCCGGCAGGCGGGGTCGCACGGACTCGAGGCCAGGCTCGTCGGAAAGCCCCGGGACGGACCTTTCGAACGAGACCGGCCGTGCGACCTCCGAGGCGGACGCTAGGCGAAAATTCCGCGACGATCCGCCGTATCTCGGCCCTGCCCGAGGGGAGGCCTCCGAGGCGGGCCTGACAGGGCGGCCCTCCCTCCTGGAAGTCTGGTTCCTCCAGGGCACACGTCCCTACCTCCGTAGCCCAGAGAGGTGACTCCGAGGCGGGCCTGACAGGGCGGCCCTCCCTCCTGGAAGTCCGGTTCCTCCAGGGCACACGTCCCTACCTCCCTAGCCCAGAGAGGTGACTCCGAGGCATGCCTGACAGGGCGGCCCTCCCTCCTGGAAGTCCGGTTCCTCCAGTAGTTTACAGACATATGAGTGACTTTCTTGAGTGTGTTGTTCCTAACAGAAAGGAGAAGAGTTACAGTTGAGCCTGTTTTAGGCCACAAGGCCTGTGAATCACAATGGTAAAGTTGCATGTACAAATTTCTTAATTTTTAATCAAAACAAAGTCCAATCAGACTGTGTGATACATCATTGTAAAGCTTGTGTTTTGCGGTTTCAAATGAACCCAAGCTCATTGTTGTATTGTACTCACAGCTCGAGGGAACAGGGGTCAAATCGGCCTTGTTGAGGTCATTGCAAAAGGCCTGTAAATCATTTGGTAAACTGCATGTACAAATATCTTTGTATATCAGTCAAATCTGAAGCTATTGTCTTTTGTTTTATATCAAATTAAAGGTGTGTATGTGTGGTTTACAGACATATGAGTGACTTTACTGTGTGTTGTTCCTAACAGGAAGGAGAAGAGTTACAGTTGAGCCTGTTTTAGGCCACAAGGCCTGTGAATCACAATGGTAAAGTTGCATGTACAAATTTCTTAATTTTTAATTAAAACAAAGTCCAATCAGACTGTGTGATACATCATTGTAAAGCTTGTGTTTTGCGGTTTCACATGAACCCAAGCTCATTGTTGTATGTTACTCACAGCTCGAGGGAACAGGGGTCAAATCGGCCTTGTTGAGGTCATTGCAAAAGGCCAATAAATTATTTGGAAAATTGCCTGTACAGAAATCTGTGTATATCAGTCAAATCCGAAGCTATTGTCTTTTGTTTTATATCAAATTAAAGGTGTGTATGTGTAGTTTACAGACATATGAGTGACTTTACTGTGTGTTGTTCCTAACAGGAAGGAGAAGAGTTACAGTTGAGCCTGTTTTAGGCCACAAGGCCTGTGAATCACAATGGTAAATTTGCATGTACAAATTTCTTAATTTTTAATCAAAACAAAGTCCAATCAGACTGTGTGATACATCATTGTAAAGCTTGTGTTTTGCGGTTTCAAATGAACCCAAGCTCATTGTTGTATTGTACTCACAGCTCGAGGGAACAGGGGTCAAATCGGCCTTGTTGAGGTCATTGCAAAAGGCCTGTAAATCATTTGGTAAACTGCATGTACAAATATCTTTGTATATCAGTCAAATCTGAAGCTATTGTCTTTTGCTTTATATCAAATTAAAGGTGTGTATGTGTAGTTTACAGACATATGAGTGACTTTAATGTGTGTTGTTCCTAACAGGAAGGAGAAGAGTAAGAGTTGAGCCTATTTTAGGCCACAAGGCCTGTGAATCACAATGGTAAAGTTGCATGTACAAATTTCTTAATTTTTAATCACAACATAGTCCAATCAGACTGTGTGATACATCATTGTAAAGCTTGTGTTTTGCGGTTTCACATGAACCCAAGCTCATTGTTGTATGTTACTCACAGCTCGAGGGAACAGGGGTCAAATCGGCCTTGTTGAGGTCATTGCAAAAGGCCTGTAAATCATTTGGTAAACTGCATGTACAAATATCTTTGTATATCAGTCAAATCTGAAGCTATTGTCTTTTGTTTTATATCAAATTAAAGGTGTGTATGTTTAGTTTACAGATATATGAGTGACTTTACTGTGTGTTGTTCCTAACAGGAAGGAGAAGAGTTAAAGTTGAGCCTGTTTTAGGCCACAAGGCCTGTGAATCACAATGGTAAAGTTGCATGTACAAATTTCTTAATTTTTTATTAAAACAAAGTCCAATCAGACTGTGTGATACATCATTGTAAAGCTTGTGTTTTGCAGTTTCAAATGAACCCAAGCTCATTGTTGTATGTTACTCACAGCTCGAGATAACAGGGGTCAAATCGGCCTTGTTGAGGTCATTGCAAAAGGCCAGTAAATTATTTGGTAAACTGCCTGTACAAAAATCTGTGTATATCAGTCAAATCTGAAGCTATTGTCTTTTGTTTTATATCAAATTAAAGGTGTGTATGTGTAGTTTACAGATATATGAGTGACTTTACTGTCTGTTGTTCCTAACAGGAAGGAGAAGAGCTAAAGTTGAGCCTGTTTTAGGCCACAAGGCCTGTGAATCACAATGGTAAAGTTTCATGTACAAATTTCTTAATTTTTTATTAAAACAAAGTCCAATCAGATTGTGTGATACATCATTGTAAAGCTTGTGTTTTGCAGTTTCACATGAACCCAAGCTCATTGTTGTATGTTACTCACAGCTCGAGGGAACAGGGGTCAAATCGGCCTTGTTGAGGTCATTGCAAAAGGCCTGTAAATCATTTGGTAAACTGCATGTACAAATATCTTTGTATATCAGTCAAATCTGAAGCTATTGTCTTTTGTTTTATATCAAATTAAAGGTGTGTATGTGTAGTTTACAGACATATGAGTGACTTTACTGTGTGTTGTTCCTAACAGGAAGGAGAAGAGTTACAGTTGAGCCTGTTTTAGGCCACAAGGCCTGTGAATCACAATGGTAAAGTTGCATGCACAAATTTCTTAATTTTTAATTAAAACAAAGTCCAATCAGATTGTGTGATACATCATTGTAAAGCTTGTGTTTTGCAGTTTCACATGAACCCAAGCTCATTGTTGTATGTTACTCACAGCTCGAGGGAACAGGGGTCAAATCGGCCTTGTTGAGGTCATTGCAAAAGGCCAGTAAATTATTTGGTAAATTGCCTGTACAAAAATCTGTGTATATCAGTCAAATCTGAAGCTATTGTCTTTTGTTTTATATCAAATTAAAGGTGTGTATGTGTAGTTTACAGACATATGAGTGGCTTTACTGTGTGTTGTTCCTAACAGGAAGGAGAAGAGTTACAGTTGAGCCTGTTTTAGGCCACAAGGCCTGTGAATCACAATGGTAAAGTTGCATGTACAAATTTCTTAATTTTTAATCAAAACAAAGTCCAATCAGACTGTGTGATACATCATTGTAAAGCTTGTGTTTTGCAGTTTCACATGAACAATTCAATTTTATTTTTTATTTATATAGCGCTTTTCACAAAAGTCAATTGTTTCAAAGCAGCTTTACATAAATAAAAGCACAGAAAACGACAGATAGCACAACAAAATACATAAAAGCATGAGCAGTTAAATTTGCTGCGGCTATGACTCTTGCACGTATTACTAAAGCAACGTATAGAAGAGGAAGCTAGGTAAAGCCCAAAAAGGCTGCCTCCCCGGGGTGAAAAACCCCCTAGGAGAAAAAAAACCCCCGTGCTTTTATCAGAGGAAAAATAAGTCCTAGGAGGGAAAAACCCTTGGGAGAACGGAAATGGAGATTTAGCGGAGATTAAGCGGTTCTGCCGGTGATCGTTGGTCAGGTATCAGCTGGGCATAACGTTGAAGGACAGCCAGTAGATCAGAGGTGTGCCGACTTTCACATCTACCGGGACTGGGTCTGTTTGTCTCGTTGTCCTCGGGTCGAGAACGAGACAGGGAGAGAAAAACAAAATCGTATTAGCGTAGCGGCCGTTCATATGTATTGAAGTGTCACACAGTGATGTGGTTTAACTCAGCTTAGTTCCAGACAGACTAAATATTGCGGCATAATTATGTTATCCACAGTTGAGGATTTAGCAAATTGGGGGCCCAATGCGAGGGTATATATGGTAAATAAGGGTCACCTTCCGATCTTTAAGAGAAAATGAAACCTGACGACCCGTTTGACTAAGGCCTAAAGCCCCACTGTCGTCGTTAATGCAGGTTCAGTGGCAAACGAGTCTATATTGTATACCATTTACAGGACCAGGAGAAAACGCCAAAAACATCGCAACCCGACCATACGTGTTAACCCGTTTGACTAAGGCCGGAAGCCCCACTGTCGTCGTTAATGCATGTTCAGTGGCAAACGGGTCTGTATGGCATACTATTCATAAGACTTACGATAGCGCCAAAATCGCAACCCGACCATACGTGCCAACCCGTTTGACTAAGGCTGAGAGGCCCCACTGTCGTCGTTAATGCAGGTTCAGTGGCAAACGGGTCTGTATGGCATACTATTCACAAGACACACGAAAGCGCGAAAAACGCAACCCGACCATACATACCAACCCGTTTGACTAAGGCTGGAGGCCCCACTGTCGTCGTTAATGCAGGTTCAGTGGCAAACGGGTCTGTATGGCATACTATTCATAAGACTTACGATAGTGCCAAAATCGCAACCCGACCATACGTGCCAACCCGTTTGACTAAGGCTGGAGGCCCCACTGTCGTCGTTAATGCAGGTTCAGTGGCAAACGGGTATGTATGGCATACTATTCACAAGACACACGAAAGCGCGAAAAACGCAACCCGACCATACATACTAACCCGTTTGACTAAGGCTGGAGGCCCCACTGTCGTCGTTAATGCAGGTTCAGTGGCAAACGGGTCTGTATGGCATACTATTCACAAGACACACGAAAGCACCAAAATCGCAACCCGACCATACGTGCCAAACCGTTTGACTAAGGCCGGAAGCCCCACTGTCGTCGTTAATGCAGGTTCAGTGGCAAACGGTGGCAAACTATTTAATGCAATTCATTTTAAGTGTTCATGCAGAAAAGGTTTTTATTTATTTATTTGGTTGGTCTGTGTTATGACCGTGAGTGCTTTGTTCCGTGAAAATAACTATTGCGAGTTAAGAACCTTTACTAGACAAATTATGCGAATGCTTTGTTGAAGAGAAAAGTTTTAAGTCTAGATTTAAAATGATCGACTGTGTCTGATTCTCGGACATTGGTTAGTAAATCATTCCAGAGCTTAGGTATGAGGGGCCGTACAAGCCAAAATTCATTCTGGCACTCTCACTCACATACATTCTCCTTTCACACACATACATCCTCCTTTCACACACATACATCCTTCTTTCACTTACATACATTCTCCTTTCACGTACATACATTTCTACCCTCTCACCCACATGTATTCTCCTTTTACACACATACATTCTTCTTTCACACACATACATTCTCCTTTCACATACATACATTTCTACACTCTCACACACATACATTCTGCTTTCATACGCATACATTCTCCTTTCACACACAAACATTCTCCTTTCACATACATACATACATTTCTCTTTCTCTCACACACATACATTCTCCTTTCACATACATATATTTTTACTCTCACACACATACATTCTTCTTTCGCATGCATATATTTCTACTCTCTCACACACATACATTCTCCTTTCACATACACACATTTCTACTCTCTTACATACATACATTCTCCTTTCACATACATATATTTTACTCTCTGTCACATATATACATTCTCCTTTCACATACATACATTTCTACTCTTACACACATACATTCTCCATTTACATACATACATACATACATTTCTACTTTTTCACACACATACATTCTCTGTTCATGTACATATATTTTTACTCTCTCTCACATACACAAATTCTTCTTTTACATACATATATATATTTGTACTCTCACACACATACATTCTCCTTACACATGGTTTTCCTGTTGGTATCCATTATTTCCTCTTTTAGCAGGAAGTCACTCTTAGACCAGGAAATACATGTGCAAGACTTGATCAGCTCTTCCTCACAACTTAACCATGATGCTATTCAAAGTCATCCTGCTTTCTTTTAAAGTACACTTTTGGTAAAAATTTGCAATAATCATGACATCAGACGTGCTGGAATGTACTGAACAAATAAAAAGGATAGCAGATGATTATTATTTAAGGCATGATAGGCTGGCATAGAGAACTTTGTGATCATGCAGACTGTTGGGACTAAATCGTAAAAATAAAGAAAAGGTAATTTGGGAAAATAATTGTCAAATACAAATATAATAGCAACAGAAAAGGTAACTAATGAATATTGATGATGGGCCATTCAAAAATAATGCACACTCGAGTTGGTATTGCTTTGCGCTACGTGGCCGATACACCATGAGAGGTGCATTATTTCTAATGGTGAGTACACTGTAAAAAATACACAGTATGTTTATCAAACCAAAACATATTTTTATGTTACATTATCTAATAAATTCAGATTGAAATTGTTTAACTAATTTTTTTAAGTTATGTTAACTTTTTAAAGCCAAAACTTAAAATAGTATGATGAATTGACTTGCAAATTGTTTACACTTGAGTTTGGAGTAATGGGAACAATGGGAACAAGTTGGCCTATTAATATTTCTATACTTTTTTTCCGGTATTTATGTATAATTTGTTCTAGTTTTATATTATCAGAAGTTTAGCAAAAACAAAACTGAGCAAGCAGGCAATCATTGTTAGTTTACTGCTTTATTCATTCTTTCCAATTAATTTATTTTGCTATCACACATACCTGTACTGTATATGCTTTATTTGTTAAAAATTAAATAAATCTTATTACAGTTAAACTTGGTGTATAGTGATATGGAATGTAATGCTGCCCACAGACCTGGAACTACTCTAATACACACCCGTAAAATGTTTCTCAACCAATTAAGCATTTAACAGTCCCATGATTTAAACTGTTATATAATACTATTATATAAACATTTACAAAATAAATAATAAATAATCCAACATAAAGCCAACAGAAGATATGTGACCCATGCTGGCAAAATTAGTCTGCAAGAGCTAATTTTCAAAAATGAGCTATTTATATTTTGACATTCTCTATGTATAATTTGTTGGAATCTGACAAAAAATGACAGAGCTACACCTGTTTTAAGTTAACAGAGTTAGCATAGTCAATTTTTTGAAAAATCGAGTTTCTTGAAAAATCGAAAATAAAATCGCTGGTAAAACTTACAGATTTAGCACACACAAAGTGAAAAACAATATAGGAAGAATATGGGCCCTATTTTAACGATCTAAGCGCATTGTCTAAAGCGCACAGCGCAACGTCTAAATGGGCGTGTCCGAATCCACTTTTGCTAATTTAAAGATGGGAAAAATGGTTTGTGCGCCGAGCGCATGGTCGAAAAGGGTTGGTCCTATTGTAATGGGAGTATTTTGGGCGTAACGTGCAGTAAACCAATGAGAGTCTTAGCTCTCATCCCCTTTAAAAGCAAGTTGTGCTGGCGCTATGTCTAATCCCTATTTAGATGACGAACTTTGTAAACTGAAAAACTAAGCGGAGGAAGACGATCCCCGGTTTAAGATTAATGTTAAATAATTGTGTTGTTTTTCACTTGTATTGAAATTGTTATTTTTTTATTAAAACCTTTAAAACCCGTTGTTTTCTTTTAGTCATTGGAGTAAAAAGCAGGCTTGTAATTGCTTTAAATGTATGGCTATCCAATATCATCAAAACATAATTTACAAGTATGTAAGATAAGGTTTGTACTCTAAAAATACTTTATTTGTAACAAACAGGAGATAGAGAATTTACAAACGGCTCTCCTCACGTTTCAGCACTTTGGACAGCGGTTTTTTAGCTAAGAGTTTTTTTAAGCATTACTTAAAAATGTTTCTCATCTCAACATTTCCGCAGGTACAGAGTCATCATACACAATAAATCCGTGAGGTAGCATTAAAAAAAACATTTAAAAACAGATGCATATGTTCAAAGCAAAGCATTTATTTACTTACCAGGCTGCAGGCGAAGCAGCTCTTTGCACCTTTTAACGTCTCATAATTAGTCCTCATTTATGTCCAAGAGACTCAATAATAATCTTTTACATTCAATCCTTTAATCTTTCATATTTAAAAGCATTTTTGTGATGCTGCGCATTCATTTACTTTGTGATAAGCAAGCGTTTTCCTCCCGTTTATAAGCGCATATTACTAATGCGCTCTTTAAATAACATAAAACACATTGCGCCATTGACTTTAGACTTTAGAGCAGGTTTTTGTTGGTCAATGGCGTAGTCTATTTTAGTTGCCTCAAAATAGCAACGCGTCAACAATGCGCCTGAACACACCTCATTTACAGACCAGAACGCCCATGGGCGCAAAAGGGGGCGCAAATGCATTTGCTATTTAAACAACGCGGCGCTAAACGTGAAAATTAGGTTGGAAACTAGCGAAAGACACTTGCGCCGGGTGTAAAATAGAGCCCTATGTTAAACTTTGTTTTTCTTTTGTTGTTTGATTGACATTGAGGCAGCTTTAAGATGTAATGCAAGGATCTATGTAATGTTACACATCAGATATTTTTCCCAAAAGTTAACCAAACATTCACTTAAGAATAACAAATTATAGGTCCTACCTGCATGAATTCTTGTCTAAACAGATATTTTTACAATTGACTTAGAGCATTGAGATCGCTAGACGAGGGCTTAATGTACTTATTTATATGAAAATCTCAATTTTGACCAAAATCGGCACTTATACTTTCATTTGCATCCAGCCCAGTCTCCTGAAAATGCGTATAAATAGCACGAAGTGTAAAATTCGTGCAATACATACGCCAAATTCCACATTGGCGTGCATATGATACGCAAGTCCTTCCCATTCACTTAAACGGGGCATCTTTTTTTGTCGTTTTATTTATTGGTTTCTCAATTTTTTTGCTATTATTTTACCATTTTCGCTTGGGTTTACGGTTAGAACAACTTTTTGTTATATAAAAATGACATCCTAACCCAAACCCCAACTCTAACCCCAACTCCAAGCGACCATGGCTTAAATATGGACAAAACATTGAGAAACCTGTATATTAAATAACCTCATTAAGCAAATCTAAAATCTAACCCTAAACCCAAGCGAAAATATTTAAAAAAACAGAAAAAAATTGAGAAACCAATAAATAAAACGACAAAAAAGATGCCCCGTTTAAGTGAATGGGAAGGACTTGCGTATCATATGCACGCCAAAGTGGAATTTGGCGTATGTATTGCACGAGTTTTACACTTCGTGCTATTTATACGCATCCTCAGGAGACAATGCGTCTTCATTACACAGTACACAGTTTTTATATTTTTTGCCTTAATTGATATTTTATTATAATTTAATATATATATTTTTAAATGTATCTACATTGTTATCGACTTTTTATTTTATTTGTACTTTATTGTTTAGTTTAGTTTTTAATTTAGTTTTAATTTAATAATTTAATTTTGTGTTAGTTCGGTTTTTAATGTCGATTTAATTTTATATTTCAACTTTTCAGTTCCACTTTACCAAACAAGCTTATTGCAAAAGCATTTCGCATTTCTAATTTTCGTTAGTTTAGTTTATCAAAAATACTAAGACCTGTATTTTATTTGAATGCAGTTACTAAAGTTCCTAGATAAGCATTGTACAATTAATATAAACTTGCCACGGTATATTTGATTCTTAATAAAGATAAAACAATCCAATGCGAAAAACGGATGGGGTCTCACCTTTTTAAGTTGTGGCAACATTGGTTTTTGGTCGAATAAAAGTAACTTTTATCATTTTTCCAAGTGAAAAGTCCAGTGTCCAATATCGCAACCCATATCCATAGTAAATATTTTGCAAAGCAATGTAACTAGTAAAACAACTGCCCATTTCATTGTTAACGCGCGAGGTCGTGCTCCTGCAAGATACATTTGTATATTTATCTAGCGCATTCTTTAATAAAGCCAAACTTACCAATGCATTAAGTAAAGTGTCTGAAACAGAATCAGAATAGCTCAAATTATTTTTGATGAAAACTGGCACTTTTATTTTATTAAATTATGAAAGTAGACATATAGTCAGAATCATGCCTTGACTGTTGAAACCTGTTGAAATAGTACCTTTTACTGTTGAACCACATACAATGCTAAAAAGTTGACGTATGAACAAATACTAATATAAACATGTATACAGAATTTTTAAATACATTTTAAATATATAAGATTTTTCCAATAAAACTTTGTTTTATTATATAATTAAGCCATGAATAATTCGCTTTATTTCGGGATTTTAGTCATAAACTTTATATTTAATCATAAAGCCCTACATTTCTAATGAAATTACTATGATTTAATGCCAATCCGTATGTGATAATATTGACCACGAGACATGCACTATCACTGCCATTTTGTGCATTCAGTTCGCGCAGTACAAGCACGCGCAAGTGATGCAGTATGTGCACAGAAAGCTGTTACTGTACCCAGTTAACAAATATGGCTCCGAAATTATTCAGATAAATACACCTTAACCTTTTAAGACCTTTTAAGACCATACGTGTACATCACTTTTTTGTTGTTTGCACCATAATACTTAATTCTGTGTAACAGGCAGAGGCGTCATGCCCATTCAAACTGTTGCATGCAACCTCAAAATCAAAGGAGCGTCCATTAATCTGCTACTTGTCTTTTAATCTGTTTAATATGCAAAATATTATTAAGTCTGTGCTACATCCTTGTCACTGTTTAGAGATTTTTGCCATTTTGATAGTGTTTTGATTATGTTACATTATTCTGGCGGTGCTGGATTTTGCTATCTGAGGAATTAAAACGTGTAAGAAACGCTCACAACATTTCCAAATCCCAGTACGGTAATGTACAGTTAACCTCCTATGTGTAGAAAATGTATAGTTTAACATGTGACTGTCTCAAAGTTAGAGATTTCTAGATTCATCTTGGTACAATGCCAAAGCTTGCCAGAGTTCACGGGAGCGCGGAATCACACATGCTTACATATGCAGGTAAAATTTAATGCAATAATCCGTTCCCTCTAATAATTTTATCTAAACATTTTTTAATCATTATTGAGCATTAAACTCTATCACGTGGCTATAGCTTATGTAATTTTCGTTGTTTATACTTTATGGATTTAAAATGACATTCATTTAATATGATAATGCAGTTGTTGTGCAAAATGCATAAATGACACAATTAAACAAGTCATTAAACAAAACGTAAATAAACAAAACATGCCGTTTCAGATGTAATTATGATGCCAATAGCCTTTTTAATTATTCCGATTGAATAGTATTTGATATAAAAGTTAGTCAACACTTTAATTTAGGAGGTTTTTGCATGAAGGCAGGGGCGCTCACATTGTTAGAAATGTAAGGGCCATGGAAAAGACTGAAAGCTCTATAATATTTCGTTTGATGTCTGTGTATGCACAAATTTCTGTGAGCTGTGCACACTGTGCCCCCTTAAAAAAATTGGTGCATGACGCCCCTGGTAACTGGAACCTGTTGTACACAAACGTGGACAATTACACGGCTTCATTATCGAAGACAAATATTTGGTTATTATATTAATTGGTTCTTCCCCCAGCTGTAAGAAATCTAAGGGGGGGGGGAGACAAATCAAAGCTCGGGTCTTAGGGGGTTAAGTTGTTTAAAAATGACCGCAGTCAATATTTCAATAAAAAAACATGTGTATGTAGTCATAAACCAGGATATTTGAGGAGCTTTTGAGGTGTTTGTCTTCCTGCAATAAGCTTAATTTTTTTAAACTTAGTTATATTTATATATTTGTGCAACTCTTAATAATCTTTTAATCTTATTTTTTTAGCTGATGTTAAATACATAAAATATTAATTTGAACTGAATAGTTATCACAGTTTTAAAAACTTAAATATATAAGTGTGACATTCTCAAATTATATTGATTATATAATATTGAATATTATTAAAAAATATTAAGGATATCCATTAGAAATAATCTGTTAGTTAAATACTTATTTTATACACCTAAATAATATATGTACATTTTACATAAAATATGTTTAATTTTAATAGTTATTTATTTTGTTTTAGTTGTTTAGTTGAAGTATATTAGTTATTTTTAATTATTTGGTGTGTGCGTGCTTGCGTGTGTGTGTCAGGGACGAAAGACAACATACATAGCCTATATAGTGGAAAAAACTGTATTTATTTACTTTATTAATTTATTTATATTAAAGTAATCCCTATACGTGAAACTAACAAAGTCACAAAACAACGCTAGTAAACACTCAAAATGTACAAACGCAAAACGTGACTAACAAACAGAGATAAGGGGCAGACTGACATAAAAAGAAAACGAATTAATATTTAAAAAATGAATTATCAATGGCATACAAGACTAATAATTTTAAACTTTTTACATTTGTATTTGATTAAATCAGTATTAAAACACACTGTTTTTAAAAATTATCATTGAATTATCTCTCTAACTCTCATTAAATAAATGCTTATGTGTATGACTCAGCCTTAGAAAATAAATATTATAACGTCGGGATGAGATTCGTTTTTTACATTAACATTATTAACTCTTATGCTACCTCTGAAGATGCCTGAGGCGTGAAGAATCGTGAAACGATAAATTGATTGCTGTAAGCTCTAACATTGCGGGAATTGCTCTCCTTATGCATCTCCAGCACCAGCAGACTCGCTGACAAATAGTGCAGTTGGCTTTATACTGTACTATTTTCCACAGACAATTTCTAGCCTGCATTTGACTTCTCCCAGCTCTGAAACTTTCGGACGTGGACGCGAGCTGCCTCCAGCTTCGGCCTCCGCGAGCTGCTTCCAGCTTCGTCATCCGCGAGCTTTCTCCAGCCTCCGCAATAATTTAAAACCGGATGAGCTATTTGATTCTCAAATACTGGATGATTCTGTATTTTAAAGGATGGGCGACAGCCCTGCTGATGGAATAATTGTGCAAACGGAGATGTATGTGCGCAGTGCATGACCATTAATAAAGTGCAAAGCCTTTATTAGTTTTTAAATAAAAGTCCTTTCAAAATAAAAGCCGCTCGTCACAGGGCTTCCTTTTCCACCATACGCCTTCCGTTTCCACTATACTCTCTCTCACACATACATACATACTTCTCTTACATACGCACATTTTCTTCAGACATACATACATTCTATAGATGTATGTGAAAGGAGAATGTAAGTGTGTAGGAGTAGAAAACATATGTATGTGAAAGGAGAATGTGAGTGTGTGAGAGTAGAAATACACGTATGTAAAAGGGGAATGCATGTATGTGAGGGGTAAAAAATATATGTATGTGAAAGGAGAATGTAAGTGTGTGAGAGTAAAAATGCATGTATGTAAAAGGAGAATGCATGTATGTGAGAGGAAAAAATATATGTATGTGAAAGGAGAATGTAAGTGTGTGAGAGTAAAAATACATGTATGTAAAAGGAGAATACATGTATGTGAAAGTAGAATGTAAGTGTGTCAGAGTAAAAATACTTGTATGTGATAGGAGAATGAATGTGTGTGAGAGTGCCAGAATGAAATTTGTCTTGTATGGCCCTTCATACTTAGGGGCTAAGTAGGAAAAGGATCTTCCACTTTTAGACACTTTTGATAGTCTAGGGATAATCAATAGGCTAGAATTTTGCGACCGTAGTGTGCGTGATGGATTGTATTCTGATAGTAATTCTCTAAGATATGAGGGTGCTAAGCCATTTAAAGCTTTGTATTTTTTAATTAATTAAATTTTTAATCAAAACAAAGTCCAATCAGATTGTGTGATACATCATTGTAATGCTTGTGTTTTGCAGTTTCACATGAACCCAAGCTCATTGTTGTATGTTACTCACAGCTCGAGATAACAGGGGTCAAATCGGCCTTGTTGAGGTCAGTGCAAAAGGCCAGTAAATTATTTGGTAAATTGCCTGTACAAAAATCTGTGTATATCAGTCAAATCTGAAGCTATTGTCTTTTGTTTTTTATATCAAATTAAAGGTGTGTATGTTTACTTTACAGACATATGAGTGACTTTACTGTGTGTTGTTCCTAACAGGAAGGAGAAGAGTTACAGTTGAGCCTGTTTTAGGCCACAAGGCCTGTGAATCACAATGGTAAAGTTGCATGTACAAATTTCTTAATTTTTAATTAAAACAAAGTCCAATCAGATTGTGTGATACATCATTGTAAAGCTTGTGTTTTTGCAGTTTCACATGAACCCAAGCTCATTGTTGTATGTTACTCACAGCTCGAGGGAACAGGGGTCAAATCGGCCTTGTTGAGGTCAGTGCAAAAGGCCAGTAAATTATTTGGTAAATTGCCTGTACAAAAATCTGTGTATATCAGTCAAATCTGAAGCTATTGTCTTTTGTTTTTTATATCAAATTAAAGGTGTGTATGTGTACTTTACAGACATATGAGTGACTTTACTGTGTGTTGTGCCTAACAGGAAGGAGAAGAGTTACAGTTGAGCCTGTTTTAGGCCACAAGGCCTGTGAATCACAATGGTAAAGTTGCATGTACAAATTTCTTAATTTTTAATTAAAACAAAGTCCAATCAGATTGTGTGATACATCATTGTAATGCTTGTGTTTTGCAGTTTCACATGAACCCAAGCTCATTGTTGTATTGTACTCACAGCTCGAGGGAACAGGGGTCAAATCGGCCTTGTTGAGGTCATTGCAAAAGGCCAGTAAATTATTTGGTAAATTGCCTGTACAAAAATCTTTGTATATCAGTCAAATCTGAAGCTATTGTCTTTTGTTTTATATCAAATTAAAGGTGTGTATGTTTACTTTACAGACATATGAGTGACTTTACTGTGTGTTGTTCCTAACAGGAAGGAGAAGAGTTACAGTTGAGCCTGTTTTAGGCCACAAGGCCTGTGAATCACAATGGTAAAGTTGCATGTACAAATTTCTTAATTTTTAATTAAAACAAAGTCCAATCAGATTGTGTGATACATCATTGTAAAGCTTGTGTTTTTGCAGTTTCACATGAACCCAAGCTCATTGTTGTATGTTACTCACAGCTCGAGGGAACAGGGGTCAAATCGGCCTTGTTGAGGTCAGTGCAAAAGGCCAGTAAATTATTTGGTAAATTGCCTGTACAAAAATCTGTGTATATCAGTCAAATCTGAAGCTATTGTCTTTTGTTTTATATCAAATTAAAGGTGTGTATGTGTACTTTACAGACATATGAGTGACTTTACTGTGTGTTGTGCCTAACAGGAAGGAGAAGAGTTACAGTTGAGCCTGTTTTAGGCCACAAGGCCTGTGAATCACAATGGTAAAGTTGCATGTACAAATTTCTTAATTTTTAATTAAAACAAAGTCCAATCAGATTGTGTGATACATCATTGTAAAGCTTGTGTTTTTGCAGTTTCACATGAACCCAAGCTCATTGTTGTATGTTACTCACAGCTCGAGGGAACAGGGGTCAAATCGGCCTTGTTGAGGTCATTGCAAAAGGCCAGTAAATTATTTGGTAAATTGCCTGTACAAAAATCTTTGTATATCAGTCAAATCTGAAGCTATTGTCTTTTGTTTTATATCAAATTAAAGGTGTGTATGTTTACTTTACAGACATATGAGTGACTTTACTGTGTGTTGTTCCTAACAGGAAGGAGAAGAGTTACAGTTGAGCCTGTTTTAGGCCACAAGGCCTGTGAATCACAATGGTAAAGTTGCATGTACAAATTTCTTAATTTTTAATTAAAACAAAGTCCAATCAGATTGTGTGATACATCATTGTAAAGCTTGTGTTTTTGCAGTTTCACATGAACCCAAGCTCATTGTTGTATGTTACTCACAGCTCGAGGGAACAGGGGTCAAATCGGCCTTGTTGAGGTCAGTGCAAAAGGCCAGTAAATTATTTGGTAAATTGCCTGTACAAAAATCTGTGTATATCAGTCAAATCTGAAGCTATTGTCTTTTGTTTTATATCAAATTAAAGGTGTGTATGTGTACTTTACAGACATATGAGTGACTTTACTGTGTGTTGTGCCTAACAGGAAGGAGAAGAGTTACAGTTGAGCCTGTTTTAGGCCACAAGGCCTGTGAATCACAATGGTAAAGTTGCATGTACAAATTTCTTAATTTTTAATTAAAACAAAGTCCAATCAGACTGTGTGATACATCATTGTAAAGCTTGTGTTTTGCAGTTTCACATGAACCCAAGCTCATTGTTGTATTGTACTCACAGCTCGAGGGAACAGGGGTCAAATCAGCCTTGTTGAGGTCAGTGCAAAAGGCCAGTAAATTATTTGGTAAATTGCTTGTACAAAAATCTGTGTATATCAGTCAAATCTGAAGCTATTGTCTTTTGTTTTTTATATCAAATTAAAGGTGTGTATGTGTACTTTACAGACATATGAGTGACTTTACTGTGTGTTGTGCCTAACAGGAAGGAGAAGAGTTACAGTTGAGCCTGTTTTAGGCCACAAGGCCTGTGAATCACAATGGTAAAGTTGCATGTACAAATTTCTTAATTTTTAATTAAAACAAAGTCCAATCAGATTGTGTGATACATCATTGTAATGCTTGTGTTTTGCAGTTTCACATGAACCCAAGCTCATTGTTGTATTGTACTCACAGCTCGAGGGAACAGGGGTCAAATCGGCCTTGTTGAGGTCATTGCAAAAGGCCAGTAAATTATTTGGTAAATTGCCTGTACAAAAATCTTTGTATATCAGTCAAATCTGAAGCTATTGTCTTTTGTTTTATATCAAATTAAAGGTGTGTATGTTTACTTTACAGACATATGAGTGACTTTACTGTGTGTATGTGTACTTTACAGACATATGAGTGACTTTACTGTGTGTTGTGCCTAACAGGAAGGAGAAGAGTTACAGTTGAGCCTGTTTTAGGCCACAAGGCCTGTGAATCACAATGGTAAAGTTGCATGTACAAATTTCTTAATTTTTAATTAAAACAAAGTCCAATCAGACTGTGTGATACATCATTGTAAAGCTTGTGTTTTGCAGTTTCACATGAACCCAAGCTCATTGTTGTATTGTACTCACAGCTCGAGGGAACAGGGGTCAAATCAGCCTTGTTGAGGTCAGTGCAAAAGGCCAGTAAATTATTTGGTAAATTGCTTGTACAAAAATCTGTGTATATCAGTCAAATCTGAAGCTATTGTCTTTTGTTTTTTATATCAAATTAAAGGTGTGTATGTGTACTTTACAGACATATGAGTGACTTTACTGTGTGTTGTGCCTAACAGGAAGGAGAAGAGTTACAGTTGAGCCTGTTTTAGGCCACAAGGCCTGTGAATCACAATGGTAAAGTTGCATGTACAAATTTCTTAATTTTTAATTAAAACAAAGTCCAATCAGATTGTGTGATACATCATTGTAATGCTTGTGTTTTGCAGTTTCACATGAACCCAAGCTCATTGTTGTATTGTACTCACAGCTCGAGGGAACAGGGGTCAAATCGGCCTTGTTGAGGTCATTGCAAAAGGCCAGTAAATTATTTGGTAAATTGCCTGTACAAAAATCTTTGTATATCAGTCAAATCTGAAGCTATTGTCTTTTGTTTTATATCAAATTAAAGGTGTGTATGTTTACTTTACAGACATATGAGTGACTTTACTGTGTGTTGTTCCTAACAGGAAGGAGAAGAGTTACAGTTGAGCCTGTTTTAGGCCACAAGGCCTGTGAATCACAATGGTAAAGTTGCATGTACAAATTTCTTAATTTTTAATTAAAACAAAGTCCAATCAGATTGTGTGATACATCATTGTAAAGCTTGTGTTTTTGCAGTTTCACATGAACCCAAGCTCATTGTTGTATGTTACTCACAGCTCGAGGGAACAGGGGTCAAATCGGCCTTGTTGAGGTCAGTGCAAAAGGCCAGTAAATTATTTGGTAAATTGCCTGTACAAAAATCTGTGTATATCAGTCAAATCTGAAGCTATTGTCTTTTGTTTTATATCAAATTAAAGGTGTGTATGTGTACTTTACAGACATATGAGTGACTTTACTGTGTGTTGTGCCTAACAGGAAGGAGAAGAGTTACAGTTGAGCCTGTTTTAGGCCACAAGGCCTGTGAATCACAATGGTAAAGTTGCATGTACAAATTTCTTAATTTTTAATTAAAACAAAGTCCAATCAGACTGTGTGATACATCATTGTAAAGCTTGTGTTTTGCAGTTTCACATGAACCCAAGCTCATTGTTGTATTGTACTCACAGCTCGAGGGAACAGGGGTCAAATCAGCCTTGTTGAGGTCAGTGCAAAAGGCCAGTAAATTATTTGGTAAATTGCCTGTACAAAAATCTGTGTATATCAGTCAAATCTGAAGCTATTGTCTTTTGTTTTATATCAAATTAAAGGTGTGTATGTGTACTTTACAGACATATGAGTGACTTTACTGTGTGTTGTTCCTAACAGGAAGGAGAAGAGTTACAGTTGAGCCTGTTTTAGGCCACAAGGCCTGTGAATCACAATGGTAAAGTTTCATGTACAAATTTCTTAATTTTTAATCAAAACAAAGTCCAATCAGATTGTGTGATACATCATTGTAAAGCTTGTGTTTTGCAGTTTCACATGAACCCAAGCTCATTGTTGTATGTAACTCACAGCTCGAGGGAACAGGGGTCAAATCAGCCTTGTTGAGGTCATTGCAAAAGGCCTGTAAATCATTTGGTAAACTGCATGTACAAATATCTTTGTATATCAGTCAAATCTGAAGCTATTGTCTTTTGTTTTTTATATCAAATTAAAGGTGTGTATGTGTAGTTTACAGACATATGAGTGACTTTACTGTGTGTTGTGCCTAACAGGAAGGAGAAGAGTTACAGTTGAGCCTGTTTTAGGCCACAAGGCCTGTGAATCACAATGGTAAAGTTTCATGTACAAATTTCTTAATTTTTAATCAAAACAAAGTCCAATCAGATTGTGTGATACATCATTGTAAAGCTTGTGTTTTGCAGTTTCACATGAACCCAAGCTCATTGTTGTATGTTACTCACAGCTCGAGGGAACAGGGGTCAAATCAGCCTTGTTGAGGTCATTGCAAAAGGCCTGTAAATTATTTGGTAAATTGCCTGTACAAAAATCTTTGTATATCAGTCAAATCTGAAGCTATTGTCTTTTGTTTTATATCAAATTAAAGGTGTGTATGTGTAGTTTACAGACATATGAGTGACTTTACTGTGTGTTGTGCCTAACAGGAAGGAGAAGAGTTACAGTTGAGCCTGTTTTAGGCCACAAGGCCTGTGAATCACAATGGTAAAGTTTCATGTACAAATTTCTTAATTTTTAATCAAAACAAAGTCCAATCAGATTGTGTGATACATCATTGTAAAGCTTGTGTTTTGCAGTTTCACATGAACCCAAGCTCATTGTTGTATGTTACTCACAGCTCGAGGGAACAGGGGTCAAATCAGCCTTGTTGAGGTCATTGCAAAAGGCCTGTAAATTATTTGGTAAATTGCCTGTACAAAAATCTTTGTATATCAGTCAAATCTGAAGCTATTGTCTTTTGTTTTATATCAAATTAAAGGTGTGTATGTGTAGTTTACAGACATATGAGTGACTTTACTGTGTGTTGTGCCTAACAGGAAGGAGAAGAGTTACAGTTGAGCCTGTTTTAGGCCACAAGGCCTGTGAATCACAATGGTAAAGTTTCATGTACAAATTTCTTAATTTTTAATCAAAACAAAGTCCAATCAGATTGTGTGATACATCATTGTAAAGCTTGTGTTTTGCAGTTTCACATGAACCCAAGCTCATTGTTGTATGTTACTCACAGCTCGAGGGAACAGGGGTCAAATCAGCCTTGTTGAGGTCATTGCAAAAGGCCTGTAAATTATTTGGTAAATTGCCTGTACAAAAATCTTTGTATATCAGTCAAATCTGAAGCTATTGTCTTTTGTTTTATATCAAATTAAAGGTGTGTATGTGTAGTTTACAGACATATGAGTGACTTTACTGTGTGTTGTGCCTAACAGGAAGGAGAAGAGTTACAGTTGAGCCTGTTTTAGGCCACAAGGCCTGTGAATCACAATGGTAAAGTTTCATGTACAAATTTCTTAATTTTTAATCAAAACAAAGTCCAATCAGATTGTGTGATACATCATTGTAAAGCTTGTGTTTTGCAGTTTCACATGAACCCAAGCTCATTGTTGTATGTTACTCACAGCTCGAGGGAACAGGGGTCAAATCAGCCTTGTTGAGGTCATTGCAAAAGGCCTGTAAATTATTTGGTAAATTGCCTGTACAAAAATCTTTGTATATCAGTCAAATCTGAAGCTATTGTCTTTTGTTTTATATCAAATTAAAGGTGTGTATGTGTAGTTTACAGACATATGAGTGACTTTACTGTGTGTTGTGCCTAACAGGAAGGAGAAGAGTTACAGTTGAGCCTGTTTTAGGCCACAAGGCCTGTGAATCACAATGGTAAAGTTTCATGTACAAATTTCTTAATTTTTAATCAAAACAAAGTCCAATCAGATTGTGTGATACATCATTGTAAAGCTTGTGTTTTGCGGTTTCACATGAACCCAAGCTCATTGTTGTATGTTACTCACAGCTCGAGGGAACAGGGGTCAAATCGGCCTTGTTGAGGTCATTGCAAAAGGCCTGTAAATTATTTGGTAAACTGCATGTACAAAAATCTTTGTATATCAGTCAAATCTGAAGCTATTGTCTTTTGTTTTATATCAAATTAAAGGTGTGTATGTGTACTTTACAGACATATGATTGACTTTACTGTGTGTTGTTCCTAACAGGAAGGAGAAGAGTTACAGTTGAGCCTGTTTTAGGCCACAAGGCCTGTGAATCACAATGGTAAAGTTGCATGTACAAATTTCTTAATTTTTAATTAAAACAAAGTCCAATCAGATTGTGTGATACATCATTGTAAAGCTTGTGTTTTGCAGTTTCACATGAACCCAACTGTAGTCTGGTAAGTAAATAAATGCTTTGCTTTAAACAAATGCATCTATTTTTAAACGTTTTTAAATGCTATCTTACGTATTTATTGCCGCTCCAGAACCTAAGTCGATGGGGTTGACCAACGGCTGGAGAAGTGAACGCTCCAGAACCTAAGTCGATGGGGTTGACCAACGGCTGGAGAAACTTTCGGGTTGACCAACTGCTGGAAGTACTTTCGGGTTGACCAACGGTTGGGGATCGTTTCGGGTTGACCAACGGTTTGGTTCTCCAGAGGGGCCGGGAGTATGGGGCTTAGGCCGGGGGGGAGTGCTTAAGAGTGGGTGCCCGGGACCGAACGGTGCGCCGGGTACGGGCTCCAGGGTGTCCGTGGCGGGTTCCGAGGCCGGCCTCAGGTGCACTGTGGGCGGGTAGAGGGGCCACCGTCCTCGGGGGTCCGAGGCCGGCCTCGGGTGCACTGTGGTCGGGTAGAGGGGCCACCGTCCTCGGGGTCGTATCTCGGCCGGGGAAAGGGTTAGAGAGGCGCGGGTTGGCTCGTTGGAAAGGTCCCTCCGCGGGGCGTCCGAGGGTGGGTGTCCCGAAGGGCTGCGGCGAAGGGCTCCGGAGCTACGGCCGTGGGAATATGAAGGGGTGGTACTCCATATCTCGGCCGGGGAAAGGGTTAGAGAGGCGCGGGTTGGCTCGTTGGAAAGGTCCCTCCGCGGGGCGTCCGAGGGTGGGTGTCCCGAAGGGCTGCTGCGAAGGGCTCCGGAGCTACGGCCGTGGGAATATCAAGGGGTGGTACTCCGTATCTCGGCCGGGGAAAGGGTTAGAGAGGCGCGGGTTGGCTCGTTGGAAAGGTCCTTCGGCGGGGCGTCCGAGGGTGGGTGTCCCGAAGGGCTGCTGCGAAGGGCTCCGGGGCTACGGCCGTGGGAATATCAATGGGTGGTACTCCGTATCTCGGCCGGGCTTAGGGTTAGAGAGATGCGGGTTGGCTCGTAGGAAAGCTCCCCTCGGGTAGAGCAATCGACCCGACGGGCGAAGTCCTGGGACTTAGTGCGCCGGAGCTACGGCCGTTTAAAAGTCAGGCGGTGGTACCCCGTATCTCGGCCGGGCTTAGGGTTAGAGAGAAGCGGGTTGGCTCGTTGGAAAGGGCCGCTCCGGTAGAGCAACCGACCCGAGGGACGAGTTCATCCGAGCAAAGGCGCCCGAGTTACGGGCGTTTAAAGGCCAGGTGGTGGTACGCCGTATCTCGCCCGGGCTTGGGGTTATAGAGAAGCGGGTTGGCTCGTTGGAAAGGGCCGCTCCGGTAGAGCAACCGACCCGAGGGACGAGTTCATCCGAGCAAAGGCGCCCGAGTTACGGGCGTTTAAAGGTCAGGGGGTGGTACGCCGTATCTCGCCCGGGCTTAGGGTTAGAGAGAAGCGGGTTGGCTCGTTGGAAAGGTCCCCTCCAGTGGAGCAAACGACCCAAAGGGCGAGTCGATCCGAGCAAAGGCGCCCGAGCTGCGGCCGTGGGAAAATCCGCGGAGGGACCGCCGTATCTCGGCCGGGCTTGGGGTTAGAGAGACGCGGGTTGGCTCGTTGGAAAGGTCCCCTCTGGTGGAGCAAGACCCAAAGGGCGAAGTCCTGGGACTTAGTGCGCCGGAGCTACGGGCGTTTAAAAGTCAGGCGGTGGTACGCCGTATCTCGCCCGGGCTTAGGGTTAGAGAGATGCGGGTTGGCTCGTTCGAAAGGTCCCCTCCGGTGGAGCAACCGACCCAAAGGGCGAGTCGATCCGAGCAAAGGCGCCCGAGCTGCGGCCGTGGGAAAATCCGCGGGGGGACCGTTGTATCTCGGCCGGGGAAAGGGCTAGAGGCTCGCGGGTAGGCTCGTTCGAAAGGTCCCCTCACGTGGAGCAACCGACCCAAAGGGCGAGTCGATCGGAGCAAAGGCACCCGAGCTGCGCCCCTGGGAAAATCCGGGGAGGGACCGCCGTATCTCGGCCGGGGAAAGGGCTAGAGGCTCGCGGGTAGGCTCGTTCGAAAGCTCCCCTCCGGCAGAGCGACGGACCCGAAGGGCGAAGGCCCCGGGACCCGGGGCGCCCGAGATACGGCCGTGGGAAAATCCGGGCATAGACCGCCGTATCTCGGCCGGAGAAGGGGCTAGAGGCTCGCGGGTAGGCTCGATCGAAAGGCCCCCTCCGGCAGAGCGACCGACCCGAAGGGCGAAGGCCCCGGACCCGGGGCGCCCGAGATACGGCCGTCGGAATCTCCGCGAGCTTCGACCGGACGTATCTCCGGCGGGCGGGGTCGCACGGACTCGAGGCCAGGCTCGTCGGAAAGCCCCGGGACGGACCTTTCGAACGAGACCGGCCGCGCGTCCTGGCGACCTCCGAGGCGGACGCTAGGGGCGCCGGAGCTCCGGACGAGCGAAAATTCCGCGACGATCCGCCGTATCTCGGCCCGGGAAAGGGCCAGAGACTCGAGGGAGGGCTCCTCGGAAAGGGACCCTCGGGCGGAGCCGCCGACCCGAAGGGCGAAGGCCCCGGACCCGAGGCGCCCGAGAAACGGCCGTGGGAAAATCCCGCGGGGGGCGGCCTTATCTCGGCCCCGGAAAGGGCTAGCGACGCGCTATATGAATATAACCATAGGTTACCAGTGTGAGTATGAAATATACCAGCATGCATTGTTCTTACACATGGTGAAGGTCGTTACATGGCGAAGGCCGAGACAAAAGACGTACTGTACTCTTGACAAAGTGATGCCATATGTTTTCTATGATACAAACCAGATGTTTCTGAATATTAGACCATATATGGTACATGTATGGAGTTCACATTTAGGGGGGTGGGGAGGCCACCTTATATATACCACTTGTGGTACAGTAAAACTTTAGTGGATCTTGCAAGATCTCCTCACGGCTTTATTTCGCTAACAATAAAGTCCATCTTTGAAATCAAAACCTAAGACTGAAGATTGTTTCATTTGAGGAAAAGGAAAACCACAACACGCGGATCGAAGGTCCCATTATTGCCCATTATTGGTGCGGATTGACCCCCCGACCCCTCCTGACTATACAGGATACTGGATATGCGGATACTGGAAATGCGGATACTAAATATGCGGATACTGGAGTTTAGGATACTGGATATGCGGATACTGGAGTTTAGGATACTGGATATGCGGATACTGGAGTTTAGGATACTGGATATGCGGATACTGGAGTTTAGGATACTGGATATGCGGATACTGGAGTTTAGGATACTGGATATGCGGATACTGGAGTTTAGGATACTGGATATGCGGATACTGGAGTTTAGGATACTGGATATGTGGATACTGGAGTTTAGGATACTGGATATGCGGATACTGGACTTTTGGATACTGGAAATGCGGATTCTGGGTATGCGGATAATGGAATATTGGATACTGGATATGCGGATACTGGAGTTTAGGATACTGGATATGCGGATACTGGAATTTTGGATACTGGATATGCGGATACTGGAGTTTAGGATACTGGATATGCGGATACTGGAGTTTAGGAAACTGGATATGCGGATGCTGGAATTTTGGATACTGTATATGAGGATGTTGGAATTTTGGATACTGGAAATGCGGATTCTGGATATGCGGATAATGGATATGCGGATACTGGAGTTTAGGATACTGGATATGCGGATACTGGAATTTTGGATACTGGAGTTTAGGATACTGGATATGCGTATACTGGAGTTTAGGATACTGGATATGCGGATTCTGGAGTTTAGGATACTGGATATGCGGATACTGTACTTTTGGATACTGGATATGCGGATACTGGACTTTTGGATACTGGATATGCGGATACTGGAGTTTAGGATACTGGATATGCAGATACTGGAATTTTGGATACTGGAAATGCGGATTCTGGAAATTTGGATTCTGGAAATGCGGATTCTGGAGTTTTGGATTCTGGAGTTTTGGATACTGGATATGCGGATACTGGATATGCGGATACTGGATATGCGGATACTGGAGTTTTGGATACTGGATATGCGGATACTGGAATTTTGGATACTGGATATGCGGATACTGGATATGCGGGGCGGGCAAGGGAACCTAGTGGGTTCGTGGGATTTTCGCCTATTCTAATAAATTGCCATTTGGCAACTTAAAGGGGCGAATAGATCGTAACCTCCAAATGGACGCCCGATCGCCATGTAACCAAATGACGGTCTGGCACTTTTCCCCTTACCCCCTGGTAATGACCCTATTCCACCACTAATGACGAAACGGACACCACATGGGGCGCTCATGTGCTGGGGCGGACCACCTGGACTCCCGTCGAGCCATTGTTTCGCCCGCTTGGCATCAAACTCGATGTGGATTTCCTCCTCATGTCCCGTCAACTTGTTAATGTGCCCACTGACCCATTAGGGGGTCTTTGTCGTGCCCGCGGAGCAAGTATTCTGCCCACTTGCCATTTAATATTACTCAGTAGTCTTCCTCACCTCCCATTAAACAACTATTATGCCCCCTGACCACTTACAGGTCTTCATCATGCCCACAGAGCAATTATTCTGCCCACTTGCCATTTATCCTTACTAAGTGGTCTTCCTCACCTCCCATTAAACAACTATTATGCCCCCTGACCACTTACAGGTCTTCATCATGCCCACAGAGCAATTATTCTGCCCACTTGCCATTTATGCTTACTCAGTGGTTTTCCTCGCCTCCCATAGAAGCATTATCATGCCCACTTACCCACTATCCCTCACCAATGCCCCTCCCCCGCATCCACGAACAACGTATTATGCCCCCTGACCGACGGCGCGCCGAAATGCCACTTTGGCGGGCACGCTCATGCTATGACCGCGGGGCCTGTACAAAATAACATTGATTTAATGGGAAACTGTTCGATCTCCCGTACGCGCCGGCAACGTGCCCCGGGTTCGGGACTTTGCTTTTCGTGACGTCCTCAGGCTTCCTGTTTCATCGGTGCGCGAAGTTCCACAGTCCCACGTGATTCGGAACCGCATGTCGCTCCGTTTCGGAACCTCACCGATACGGTCTAGAGGCGCAAGTGCACCAGAAGGTTTGAAGAGGTTTTTTGCCTCAGATGTCGCAAGATCCCCTTTTCGGCACCCGTTGTCAATATGTCGCCCGGTGGCCCGGGACGTGCCGACTCGTGCGATTTGGGGCCTGCGGAACCTTTTCAGAAGAAGCCCACTTTCAATTTACGGCAATTCTTTTCCGTAGCGGCTACGCTGACGTGTCCCGATCGTTACGAATTTTGAGTATGTTTGTCGTCAATAGTCCCTGATGCGCCCCATGCGACGGCGTTATCCTGCGACATTGTTTACGCACCGCTATGGCCAAAAAGATTGGCAAAGACCGCGAAGGCACACTGTGATAAATCAGAGCCGGGCGATCTCCCACGCAGGCGAGAAAGGCCGCTCGACTCCGAAACTCCGCCCTCCCGTTACGTGGCCCGCCACTGTCTACGTGTTGAAATTGCGTCGCCGCAGAGTTTTCCCGAGCCGAGTTGCCAACCCTAGCCCTAACCCTAGCTTTAAGCCCACGTCCAATTTATCTCTTTGTCCTTTTTGTGGCCTACCCATTTTGAAAAATGCATTGGTTTAATGGGGAAATGGGACAGCTCCCGTACGGGCCCGCTTCGTGATAGCTGTATGAAATCGCATGAGCGGGAACGTCAGGGGCCTGCGATGCGGCCCCCAAAACCGCTCTGCTCCAAAGTGAAATGCAATTTAAGATGGAAATCTGATTTTTGTTGAAAATGCAATATTGGCAGAGTCCATGCATGACAAGAATGAGGAGTTTTTTAGGGGGGGCTCTCGCCCTAGGGAACCAGGTTAGGGCAGCTGACATCCGTAGACTTAAATAGAGGCGAGCGGGAAGGGGAAACTGTCAGCTGCGCGCCGCGCGCCCAAAATTTTTCACGGACAAGCGGACGCCTCAGGGGGTCCCCGCGCGGCCGGCCGGTCGCGCCTGCGCAGTTTTCGCGCCCCTCCCCCAAAAGATGGCCAACTCGGTTTTCCACGGGGATTAGGGATTTCTGATGTCGTTCGGCGCTCGGCCACCAGGGGGAGACTCTGCCCCGTCCACGGACCCACTATTTGTCTGATTGCCCGTTACGGTCGGACACGCCCCCCGGGACCCCCCCAAACGTCCACGGACCCACTATTTGTCCGTTTGCCCATTATTTGTGCGGATTGACCCCTGACCCCGACCTGACCGCCCCCCCGACCCCCCCCCATGACACGGACCCACTATCTGTCCATTTGCCCGTTATTGGTGCGGATTGACCCCCTGACCCCTCCTGACCGCCCCCCCGACCCCCCCCGTGACACGTACCCACTATTTGTCCATTTGCCCGTCAGTTGCGCGGGTCGACCCCCTGACCCCTCCTGACCGCCCCTCCGACCCCCCCATGACACGTACCCACTATTTGTCCATTTGCCCGTTAGTTGCGGGGGTCGACCCCCTGACCCCACCTGACCGCCCCCCGACCCCCCCCCCCCATGACACGTACTCACTATTTGTCCATTTGCCCGATAGTTGCGCGGGTCGACCCCCTGACCCCACCTGACCACCCCCCCATGCCACAGACCCACTATTTGTCCATTCGCCCGTTAGTTGCGCGGATCTGCACCAAATTCGCACCACGCGTAGAGCGCGCCGAGATGAACACGTTAAGGCGTACCCCGGTCGTCTATTCCCGACCGATCATTTTGACCTTGCCGGATCATCACCAAATTCGCACCACGCGTAGAGCTCACCGAGACTGAGACGGGTGCGCGGGTCCCACCCTCCTAGCTCGTTCCTGTGCTGAGATAGAGGCCTGACACTCTCATGTAAATAGTCTGCCAATGGACGCGTAATGGGTTCGTGTCAGTTTTTTCCTCAAGGGCCTCGGCGATTTCGACCGCGCGGATTCGACGTGGACGACGCCCAGATCTCGTCAAGGTAACATTCGCGCAATTTCGACATGTACACGAACCCACTATTTATTTTTGAATGGAATCGATGACACGTGTCAGGGCCGTAGCTCCGCCCCACAACGAGTCACCGCCCCCAGACGCACCTTCCCAAGCACGGCGCGACCTCCTCGTCACGCGTGAGAGGTTTGAGCTAAATCCGGCAAACTTTAAAATTTGGTCCAAAAAAATGACGTAAGGGCCTTTGGTCTTTTTTTGACCAAATTTTCGACCTCCTCCGATCTTCACCAAACTCGCACCACGCGTCGAGCGCGCAGAGACTAAGACGGGTGCGCGGGTCTCGCCCTCCTAGCTCGTTCCTGTGCCGAGATAGAGCCCTGACACGTGCGTGTAAATAGTCTGCCAATGGACAAATAATGGGTTAGTGTCACTGCTTTCCTTAAGAGCCTCACTGATTTCGACCGCACTACCGCTACGCGGACGAAGCGCGGAGAGCGTCGAGGTCACTTGCGCGTACATACGACATGTTCTTGACCGCACGTTGTCGTACGCGCGCGCGAGTGACTTTGACGCTATCCGTGCTTCGTCCGTGTCGCAGTCATGCGGTCGAAATCGCTGAGGCTCTAAAGGAAAAAACTGACACGAACCCATTATTCGTCCATTGGCAGACTATTTACATGCGAGTGTCAGGCCTCTATCTCGGCCCAGGAATGAGCTAGGAACGTGGTACACACATTCATGTCTTAGTCTCATCACCCTCTACGCGCGGTGCGAGTTTGAAGTAAATCCGGGAATTTTTTAATCTCAGGCACTGAATTTCGGCCTTTTTTTCCCAATTTGAATGCCCCTAGCTTATCCCTCAAGAGGGCCACGCCCTTGACATTGGCACTGTTGGAAAGTACTGTTCCAGGGCTTTCCAACGAACCCAAGCTCAAGTGTGTCCGACCTTGCTCGGCTGAGAAAAAGAGCACTAAACTTTAGCCTATTTCACGTGTTTAAAAAAAAAAAAACCCTAAGTCCAAGCTTTTTTTTTTACATATTCAAATGACCGTAGCTCCGCCTCTGATTAGGCTACAGGTTTCTGATTAGGAAAGGGCTAGTGCAGGCCTTTCCAACGCATCATCACTCGAGTCTCTACGACCTTCCTGGGCCGAGAAATTGAGTTCAGAAATGCATCCATTTACGTTGTTAAACAGTGAAATTGCATGTTATTTACCATGCAATTGAATACGTACCAGTTCTCAGTTGTCAAACAAGTGTTATTGCATGTTATTTACCATGCAATTAAAAACGTACCAGTTCTCAGTGACAATAATATTGCATGTTATTTACCATGCAATTAAAAACGTACCAGTTCTCAGTGACAATAATATTGCATGTTATTTACCATGCAATTAAAAATATAAAGAAACAACCAAACGCATGATTAAAACACATATAAAAACTTTATTGAACATACATTACAATTAATTAAAACAATTAAAACTTTTTAAATATGCTCCAGTGAGGGGTACTGCGGCCCTGAAACGAAAGAAAGATTAAAATTAATTAAATGATTTCCTTTAACAGTAACATAATTAAAGGCACAGCATGATACATACCTTGGAGCGTATCCCCCCACTGGAGAGGATCCATGGAATTGTCCTCTGTAAAACAAATCATTCAATCATTCTTGCTGTCCGAGCGAGATAATGCAGAATCGCTAGCAGATTTAAGACCTACCAAGCATCTGCAGGAAGCTCATGGACACTACGTCCATCTCGAAGGGTTCAACATCACTGACCCCCACACTGGCCTCGACCCCATCTCCAATGGTCACTGTAATGAAATAAAAAACAAACATTTGATTTCTGTATCAGAAGGAAAGGCAAAAGGCCATTCGGGGCGATGAATTGAGACCTACTTAGAAAGTCATCAAAGGAGAAGCCAGTGTGAGGGTCGCTGCTCGCAATAACGACAGGCGGGCAGACGGGCGGGCAGACCGGCGGGCAGACGGGCGGGCAGACCTCGATCTGCGTGTCAGGATCGTCTGAAACGACAGATAAATGTATATAGACGATTAGCTTAACTTGCTGTGTCTTGAAAGACAACGGAGCAAAGTTCAGACATAGTACACCTACCGGAGGGTTCATCGAGAGTCACGAGGGGCACCTCCGGGTTGCTGGCCTCAAGCTCACGGAGCCTCTCCATGGTGATGTCCCACTGGAAGTGCCGGACAGTTCTTCTGAGCTCCTTGTCCTAGGAGACGAAACGTGTTTAAAACCGGTTCGTAGAGATTTACTAGCTATCGACATTTTGACATATAAAGTTTAACGGTCGACACTCACCGACAGATCCATGTGGGCGTGGGCGAAGTGTGACCGGATGTATTTGACCGACCGGCCACACAACGGGCACGGTCAGAAAGGCTCCGTGACCTTCCTCAGGGAAAAGCTGACCCAAAGGTGCCTTTCCCTGAGGTTAAGGATGCCGTGAGATACCCGGAGGTGTTGCCTCATGTTGACCCGGGGCTTTTTACAAAAGGGGCATTTCACAGGAGCCATTTTTCTGAAATGACACAAAAGAAAGAGGACACGAATAACAAATAACAGACTTTAATAGAGCCAAACGTATGCGTAATGCAACCGGCACCAAGATATTACAGCATATTGATGAGAAAAGCATAGGTCAGAGGTTACAGTAGCACTACGAGGCCTGCTTTTTGCATTAAAACAATGTAAACACGAGTCTCAGACAGTAAACTTTAATGTAAAGTGACATTGATAGAGCTAAACGTGTGCATAATGCAACGAGCACCAAGAAATTACTGTTTTTTCCATAAGACAAGCATAGGTCAGAGGTTAAATCAAGCAAACAACTCATGTTTAATGCAATAGCCAGGCCCTGGTATTAAAAGGTGCGTCACAGACGCTGGACTGTGACTTTACGTGACGTTAAACAGATAATTACTTAATAAATCACGATCTATGCATTAACGAGACATGTCGGCGCTCGTATTACAACTTTGTACATATCCAATTTAAAAAAAATCAATTAACACTATCACTTGTTAAAAGTTTCAAATCGTCAAATCAAAACATAATCAAACTTACTCATTAAATCGATCATCTGTTGATATATGAGTCATTAATCAGCTGTTGTCAATATATATAGGGGTTTCCGAAATTCCCGTCAAGTCCTACGTAGAGAGTACAGTAGCCAATGGGATTCGTTTACCTTTTGAAGTCGTTGTTTTAATTTTACTTGTTTTTCTCAAACTAATAAAGTTAATTTACATCATTCGAGATCAACGTTACGTTTCATTAAGTTGTCTTTATGTTGAAATTAATTGTTTTTAGGCGCTGTTCACTTCCTGGTTTGTGTTTACATATTTATAAACGATGTAATAATTTTTTTTTTAATTTTGACCTTATTCCGTTTAGTTTCTCGTTACATTACGCTGTTTCGATCACGTTTTAAGTTACGTTTATAGTTTGTTAATTCCTAGGGCCGTTCACTTCCGGTTTTCAGTTTCGCTCTGTTTTAACTTTATTCTATCAAATATTTTGACCTTATTCATTTTCCTTTGGCCAAACGACGATTCCCTTTCGCTAGAGATTAATGTTTAAGTTTTATCTATTTGTTTTAAGTGTTTTTAATAAATTGTTTTAATAAATTGTTTAATACTTGTTTCATGTTAGTTATTATCTGTTAATTCCTTTGGATTCTCTTTGCTAACGATTGTATTAATTAATAAAAAATGCTGGTATTCGAATAAAGCTATTTTACTTAAGTGTTGTTTGATTACTTGGAATTTATTATTGTCAAAACCAGAAATGAAGACAAGTCAGTCATTTTTCCAAAGAACATGAACATTTATTTATAAAAAGAAACACACACAACAATATGAACACATTTAAATAACACAGAACATTTTAACATTTTAACATTTTAACATGTCACTTCAGGGCCTTGTCCAAGGCCCGCCTCAGACGCCCGAGACCCTGCATATTTTACTTCGGCTCAACGGGCTGAGGGCAGGCTTGACCGGCGTCAGGACCACCACCGGTTTCCTGACCACCCTCTTCGGACGGCTCAGGAGGCCCAGCGCCGGTGCTGCCTGCTCGGGAACGGCCTGCTCGGGGTCGGCCTGCTCGGGAACGGCCTGCTCGGGGTCGGCCTGCTCGGGGTCGGCCTGCTCGGGGTCGTGGACCGCCGGCGAAGCCATTTCCCCGGAGGGGGCGGACAGGTCGCTGGGCGTCCGGACCGGGGACGCCCTGATGGAGGACGAGGACGAGGAGTCCGAGCTCGCCATGTTTTCCCCCTGGTACTTTTCCAAGCTCTGAAACACAAGAAGGAGAAAGAAATTAGCATCGACGCAAGCCGAACGCAGTCGCGTAAGAGCTACGAAGGCAACTCACAGGGGGAGAGTCGAGGCTGGACACCCCGGACTCCTGGTAGGGGACCGCCTCGCCTTCCTCCTCCGTACTGCTTTCGGAGGTGGGCGGCGAGGAGGTCGGGGACTCGTCCTTCCGTCTCTTGCCATTTTTTCCCGGTAGGCCTTCGAGTGGGTGTTACGGGCCTGCGAAAGAGAGAAGAACACAAAGGGTCAGTCGCGAGCGTACGTACAAACGAAATCTAACGATATCACGGGTGTCCGGCGCTTACGTGGGTGACGATGGAGGTCCGCATGTCCATGAAAGTTGGCTTCCCCGGCAGGCCCATCGACACCCAAGCCCCCTGAAAGTAGTTGTTGAGATTCTTACAGGGGTTGGGTGTCGATGTGAAAAAAATAGACAGGCGTCCGGCCCGCCGACCAGCTGGTCGCGCAGTGCCAGGAACCGCCGAAACCATCCATACTCCTCGGCGGTCAGGGACATCTGCGCCGGGCCGAACGCCCGATTCGTCTTGTGTAGAGAGATCTGCGAGAGAGAAAAGAGAGAGAGAGTTAGGTCGTGCCAGGCGCGACGATTTCCGATCTACGCTCGGGGGAAAACGCTTACGTTTATGAGGTAGTCCCCCGTGCTAGGCGACTTGACGGCCCCCTCCACCTCCCGGATGGTGAGGTTCTGAAAAACCCCCAGCCGGTGCCCGTAAATGGAGGCGTAGTAGGCCGTCAAGTAGCCATAAAAGGAGAACTGGGTCTTTTGCTGCAGGTCGTTCTCGAGCTGGTCTGTGGATACAAGAACACACCTGAGTAAAACAGAGACACGAAACCGGACACAATGCCAAACCGACAGCGACTTCGACCTACCCAGGACCTCCGGTATCCGCTTCTTGGCCTCCGAGAGGCATTGACGGAGCACCGCCTTGGGGATGACGCGGCCCTCTTTGGCCTGTTTCACCCCAATTTGGTGCATCACAACACCTCTACGGAGGCCCTTCAGCAGGGCCCTGGCCTCCCGCCTGATCCCCAGCATGGATGGCGCTGTAATGGCGACAAGCAGCAGTATGTGTGTAGAGTACTGAGTTGAGAGTGTTGTTTTAAAGTTAAACCTGTCCCAAATAACTAACTTTGCTTTTAAGCGATCTGTGCGTGACGGTGACAATAATGACTCACCTTAGTTTGACCGGTTGTTTTATTTTTTTTACGCTGTTATGCAAACTTTTGGGCGTACTTTGTGAACATCGGGAGTCCCATCAATACTCCCGTGAATTTCTCCTGTTCCTGCGTAACTCTGGCGCGGGCATCGTGGATTCCACGGCGGCTCTTCCACCAGAGATCATCCGGTCGGCAGCCACTTCTACCGCAGTGAACCAGAGTTGGGCACCCAGGACAGGAGTGAGGAAAAGGGGGAGACGCGGAGGTGTGCGGCAAAGATTGAAGCGACAAGGTCATCGTCGGATGCCTCTTCCTTCAATTATCCTCGCTAACGTCCAGTCCCTTCGTAATAAAGTGGACGAGCTTCAAGCAAAAGTAAAGTTCCTCTCGGAATATAGAAATTCCTGTTTAATCGCTCTGACAGAGACGTGGCTTAAAGAGCAGGATCCACTCTCCGATCTTGAGTTGGATGGGTTTGGGGAACCTGTCCGTCTTGACAGAGACCTCACAGTGACGGGAAAATCACTTGGTGGAGGTTTATGTCTTTATATAAATAAGAAATGGTGCAATACGGTGATCATCAGAGAAAAACTGTGTACCCCTGATATAGAACTCCTGTCCGTGTCTTTACGCCCATTTTACCTGCCCAGGGAATTCCCACAGATATTTGTGACACTTGTTTACATTCACCCGAAAGCTAATGCAGATTTAGCAACACGGGCTATGGTGAAGTGTGTGCAGCGGCTTCAGGGGATTTCACCTGAAGCACCGAACTTTATCATGGGCGATTTTAATAACTGTAAACCAGGGAAGTCCCTGTGTAATTTCTATCAATATGTCACCTGCGTAACACGACGGACCAAAAGTCTGGATCTTTGTTATGGATCCGTCAAAGGTGCTTTTAAATCATATAGCAGGGCTCCCCTCGGTATGTCTGACCACAACTCTGTTTATTTAGTTCCGTCCTACAAACCGGTACTGAAGAGAAACAAGCAGGAACGGAAATTGGTTCCGGTTTGGTCAGAGGACTCAATACAGTGTCTACAGGAGTGTTATGACTGCACGGACTGGGATTTATTTAAAAACGAATGTACGGACATTGATGAGCTCACAGAGACTGTCTCTGCGTACATTACTTTCTGTGAGGACCTAGTCATTCCTCGTAAATCCATTACCATATTTTCAAATAATAAGCCCTGGGTTTCTAAATCAGTAAAAAACTTAATTAATCAACGAAATATCAGTTTTAATCAGGGTAATATAAATCAATACAGGATACTTCAAAAACAAGTTAAAAAGGACCTCAAGCTTGCTAAACTTAATTATAAAGATAAAGTAGAAAACATGCTGAGCACAGGCAATTCACGACCTGCATGGGAGGGGGTGAAAGCCATGATGGGGATGCAGCCTAAGAAGTGTCCGATTTCTCTAAATGGCATGTCTGACCTTGCTCTTTCAAATGACTTAAATAGTTTTTATAATCGGTTCAGCATTAATGATTATAGCGAGGAGCTGTCCGCTTTTAATAAAGTTGACCCTGGGCATGGAAAAATACACGTTGACAGGAACAAGGTTGTGACACTCTTCAGTGGTATAAAAGAAAGGAAAAGTCCTGGCCCCGATGGCATTGGGGGCCGTATATTAAAGAACTGTGCAGAACAGCTGGCAGACATATTTTGTTTTATTTTTAAAATGTCCTTACATCTGCACATTGTCCCTCGTGTTTGGAAAGACTCAATTATTGTTCCAGTGCCGAAAAATAAAGCTCCAAAGATTCTTAATGATTTTAGACCTGTGGCGCTCACGTCCCTCACTATGAAGACATTAGAAAGGATTGTGAAGGATGAACTTATGACGGCTGTCCAGGATCTTCTTGATCCGTTTCAATTTGCCTACAGATCGAATAGAGGAGTGGAAGACGCAGTATGTACTCTTTTAAATTTGATTTATACACATCTTGAGGGTGCAAAGAGCTTTGTGCGGCTGCTTTTTATAGATTTTTCTTCAGCCTTTAATTGCATTCAACCACATGTTTTAGCAGGGATTTTAAAAAATACTTTTAACATCGACCCCAGTCTTATTGTCACGTACTCTAACTCTACTAATACAAACGATAACGAGGAAACAGGATTATATATATATACTCTGGAACTTTATTCAATACACACAACGATGACGAGGAACAGCTTCACATTAGACATACATTCACATTCAACGACTGACAAGGGAAAGACACATGAGGGCAGAATATAAAGGGTGAGCAAACTAATTAAACACAGGTGTAAGAACTTAACTAATGATTAAACAGGTGAGATTAATAATGATGAAATGAGATAACTGAACTAAACAAGATGATTAACAATGAACAAAACTAAATGCAACACAAAACCCTTACAGTACGCCCCCCCCCCTCCCAAGGCGCGTCCCGCGCCGTAACTAAAACAACACCGAAGTGGAGGGAGGGAGGGAGTCTAAAACAAAAATGTCCAAAAATGAAGGAGGGATTAGGAAGGGGTCTGGACCAGGCCCCAGAGACCGAACGGGATGAAGCCCCAGGGTGGAGTCGCTGGTGGGAGGAGCCAGGGTGGAATATTGTTCTTACTACCCACCCTGGGGACGGACAACGGCGATGACGGCACTTGGAGGATCCAGGGTGGAGCCGCGCGAGCAGAGAGCTCGGGGGGAGCCGAGGAACCGGAGGGGCGGGGCAGAGCTGGTGGGTCTCCCGACCGAGATGTAGGAGGTGGAACGGAGCTACGAGGCGGAGCCAGAGCAGAGGAACCCAAAGGTGAACGTCCGTAGGAGGGAGGAGCCCAACGAGCTGGAAGGGTGGAGTGAGGGACACTTGGGGAGCGAGGAAAACCCGGAGGCGAGGACGGGACGACGACCGACCAGGGCGGAGCCGGAGTGGTGACGATGCCTGGTGACGTCGCTGTAGAGACGGGAGCCGACGAAGGGGAGGGAGGAGAGACCTGAAGTGATGCCACTGGTCCGACGGGATGAGGCGACCTCTTGGTCTCAGGGAGCGGAGGCGGAGAACTGGAGAGCTCCCCGAAAGCAGCTGGCAGAGAGGCACGCCACGGATCAATCGAACCAGCAACACTGACGCGCTGAGGATGAGCAGGGGCGTGTCGCTGTGATGGCTGCAGGTGCTTCAGACTGGCTGAGGTAGGCAGAGGAGGCGGGAGTGGGAGGTTGGGCGGGTCCAACTGTGACGAGGAGGAGCTGGACGGAACCAGTGGAGCTGACGAAGAAAGGGAAATGTCCATAGCACAGTCCAAAAAAATTTCCCCAAGAGACGTAATATGCTCACCCTCAGCGGCGTGGAGGTGGATGTCGTCCTCGACATCCTCAGCAGCTCCCGCGGCGATTCCCAGACAACTCGGCTCTCGCACCTGGTCGGAGGAGGGATCCGGGATCTCAGCGACGCTGGGCTCAGGGGTTCGCTCTGGCTCACTGGTCGCATTGCCTTTCTCCGCCCGCGTTGGGCTCGAGGTCCATGGAGGGTGTTGGCGTGTCGGTCTTTGGGAGTGAAGTGGGGCTGGCGGCAAACTCCCCATTGGCAGGGCCAACAGTGAATGGGGAGTTGTTGTGGAACAGCACCCACTCCACATAAGCGGCGAATTGTTCTCTGGACCGCCCGCTGGAAGGCGTGCCTTTGACTGCGCGCTCAGGCTGGTCAAAAGAAAGACACAGAGCGCGCTATCAGGGTAGTGAGTCAGGCACGCCAGGTCTAAAAAGTCCTTGATGTGAACTTCCAGCGGACAATGTCCCTGCTCCAGACATAGAATTTTCACAGCCGGGATATCCATGATAAACTAAACTAAAAACCGAAACTGTGAAACGCAAAAACAAAAAACTAGCTGGAAACAGGAGGGAACACTAAACGCCACGTAAAACTTTTAGGTCAGTCGTTCTGTCACGTACTCTAACTCTACTAATACAAACGATAACGAGGAAACAGGATTATATATATATACTCTGGAACTTTATTCAATACACACAACGATGACGAGGAACAGCTTCACATTAGACATACATTCACATTCAACGACTGACAAGGGAAAGACACATGAGGGCAGAATATAAAGGGTGAGCAAACTAATTAAACACAGGTGTAAGAACTTAACTAATGATTAAACAGGTGAGATTAATAATGATGAAATGAGATAACTGAACTAAACAAGATGATTAACAATGAACAGAACTAAATGCAACACAAAACCCTTACACTTATCTGTTGGTTGATGAATTTTTTAACTAATAGATCTCAACGTGTAAGAGTGAATGGCATTTTATCTGATGTTCTCCTTTCTTCCACTGGTTCCCCACAGGGATGCGTCCTCTCCACGATCTTATTTATTTATATACAAATGCATGCCAAAGTAAAGGCGTCATATTATTAAGTATGCTGACGATTAAGTGTGTGTGTCGCTGCTGATACACAATGACCAGAGCATGATGCTATTTTAAATGATTTTACAGAGTGGTGTAAGTCATCTTTTATCGATATCAATACGGAAAAAACTAAAGAAATGTTGATTGATTTTAGAAAGAATCCTCCACTCCCCTCCCACTCTTCCATAAATGATCAGGATATAGAAGTGGTGAAGCAATATAAATACCTTGGAATTATTATTGATGACAAACTCACCTTTGAGCCACAGGTAGACGCTGTCTGTAAAAAATCAAATCAACGTATGTTTTTTTACCGTAAACTTAGGAATTTTAATGTTGATAATACTTTTATGAGGATGTTTTACTGTTGTTTTATTGAATCCATTATTTCATTTGCTCTTGTGAGTTGGTTCGGGTCCCTTTCACTTAAAAACAAGAACAGGCTTCAAAACATAGTGAAGGTGTGCGGCAAAATTTCCCACAATTCTTTGCCTGGTTTAAACAATTTATATGAGATTATGACTGTTAAAAAGGCACATTCAATTTTAGCTGATCCATGCCACCCATTGTACGGCTGTTTTATTTTGTTGCCATCAGGTGGTAGATTCAAACTGCCTAAATGCAGTACCAACAGACACAAACATTCCTTTGTTCCCGCTGCTATAGGTGGTCTTAACAAGTTAATGTGAGTTGCGGACTTTTGTGTTGTATGTATTGAATTTATTCCTGTTGATTGTATGGTCGTTGTTTTGTGTAATGTGTATTGTATGCTGCTGCACAACAAATTTCCCCTCGGGGATAATAAAGTTTCTTGAACTTGAACTTGAACTTGGATTTCTTGGACAGGCGGGAGGTCGGCGGAGGGGTCTCATGCACATAGTCAAGGAACTGGGCCACGTTGTCCAGATAGTGTTTCAAGGTAGTCTCGGTCATTTTGGACGCCCTGAGACTGGTCACCCACCTGCGGACACACACACAAAGAAAAACGAGAGTTAATAGCGCCCCGCCGGCGTCAAAACGACAGCAGAAAGACAACGAGGACCGGAACTTACGTCCTCATCCTCTCAGGGTCGTCCATGAACCTCAACGTGGCCAGTCGGCTTTTCCCTTCTGCCATGTAGGCCACAAAGGCCCTGATCCGGTACACTTTGCTGGTAACGTTGTCCCTCAGCTTCCGGCTGGGTTCCGGCCCCTCGTGGTGCCTCCTGAACTCCGCCAGGAGCTCGTCTAGAGAGAGAGAGAGGGAGATAAACGTTAGCATTATAGACTATCGACAGTAGGAGGTCGCTGGGAACAAAGACCGCTACTCACTAAGGGCGACCACGTGGTCCGGAAACTGAGGGCCGCTCGACTCTCCCCCCTCTTCCTCCTCAGGTTGCGGGGGTGGCGTGACGGGCCCAGCTTCTACCTCCGGAGGAGAGTCTCCGGTGGCCTCCGGTGGTGCCTCCTCCCGGTCCGGAGACACCGGAGCCTCCAGAGCGCTGAGAAGCTTACCCGTCACCCTCCGGACTTCCTGCGCCGTCCTCGCCGTCTTCCGATGAAGAAGTTTTTTATACCTCTTGGTGACCTCCGCCAAGGAAGACGTGAGGGCGTCGACCTGGTCGTTGAGGTCGGCGTTGGTCGCCCTCAGCCTGTGGCGAGCCCGCGCACAGGCCTCGGAGCCGCAGTCCTGCGGCTCCGCGTCTTCCTCGGCGGAGGCGGCGGCGGCCGAGGTGCCTTCCCCGGCCTGCTCTCCTTCCCCCCGCAGGTCGAGGGAAGACACCATCGGCACCGCCGGGTTGGTAGCTCTCAGGGTCGCCAGCTCCAGCAGTATTTTTTGCCGCTTTTTGCACGCCGGGTCGCCTTTGCCGAGAGCTCTGAGTGGGAGAAGAGGTGTCTGTCCATCCTGGACACCTCCTTCTGGCATCCCGGCACGGGGCAACGTCCCTGACGGACGTTGACCCGGCCGGACTCGAGCGCCAGAAGGAGGCGTCTCTCCTCCAGATTGACGACACCGTGCAACACCTTCAGGTGCTGGCTCAGTTGCGCGTAGTCTCTGCCACACAATGGACACTTTGCATACATTTGAAACAAAATGATTAAGCATAGAGAAATAGAAGAATGGGGAGGTCACTTGAGCTCTAAGCTTATATACTCCTTGCAAAGGGGGCGGAGCACTGGCTCATCGATGTAGACCGGAAACTCCCATATTTCACTTTTCTATCTATTCTCCGGCTTTTTTAGATAGAAAAGCGAACCGGATTGACTTTCGTGTATATTTGACTTTTTAGACACGAAAGTCAATTGTTTCACTTTTCCTGCTATTTCAGACCCTGGATGTCACGAGCTGCCCGACTCGACTTAGACTCTCCTGGGGTGCAGCCCCTTGGAAACAATCTAAGTAAAAACACAAAAATACTATATCGGCCCAGGAATGTCGTAGAGACGTCTCCTGGGATGGAGCCCTTTGGAAACAATTAAAGAAAAACCAAAGAAAAAATTATCTCGGCCGGGGTCGGTGTCGTCGGAAAGGTCACGTCGCCCCCTTTAAAACGATCCGACCCCCAAGTCTCTGGGACCTTCCCTTCCAAAGATATAACGAAATGTATCCTCATATTCAAATGCCCCTAGCTCCGTCCCCGAACGTCGGCCAGACTCGAGAGTAGGCTCGTTTGAAAGGTCTCTCCTTCCCCTTTACGACGACGTTCAGGAGATATAACGACATTTGTCCTCCCATTCAAATGCCCCTAGCTCCGCCCCCGAGAAAGCCACAGTCCAGTCCAGGGCTTTCCAACGAACCCTCGTTCGAGTCTCTACGACCTTCCCAGGCCGAGAAAAAGAGCCCCAAACTTTGAGCCCCTTCTCTGGCAAAAACAATTGAGGCAAACCTGTTAAAGGCCCCCTGTAATGCGATTTTAGAAAAAAAAAAAAAACTTCGGCCCAGAAATGTCGTAGAGACGTGTGGGTGGTTTTGTGGGCGTGGTGTCGTCGCCCCCTTCAAAACGATCCGACCCCCAAGTCTCTAGGACCTCCCCTTCCGAAAAGATAACGATTTTTTCCTCATATTTAAATGCCCATAGCTCCGCCCCTGAATGGGCCACACCCTCGACCTCGGGTTCGTTGGAAAGGCCTGGTCCGGGCCTTTCCAAAGCACCCTCGTTCGAGTCCCTAAGACCTTCCTGGGCCAAGCAAACGAGCTCTGAAAACAAGCCTTTTTCATACATTTTCAAAAGTGGAAAACCATATCTCGGCGAGGGAACGTCGTAGAGACTCGAGGCTGGTGTCGTTCGAAAGGTCTCTCCGAGACATTCGAAACGCCCCCACCCACGAGTCTCTAGGACCTTCCCTTCCGGAGATATGAAAAACGAGCTTTTATTTTTAAACGCCCCTAGCTCCGCCCCAAAGAGTGCCACGCCCTCGACCTTGGGCTCGTTGGAAAGGGCTTTCCGCCACCTTTCAAACGCCCCCACCCCCATGTCCCTATGACCTTCCGGTCCGGAGATATACGAAATTTGCCTATTTTATCAAATGCACGTTGCTCCGCCCCCTAGAAGGCCACGCCCTCGAACTCGGGCTCCTTCGAAAGGTCTCCCCAGGGGCTTTCTAAGGAATCCGAAATGGAGTGTCTACGACCTTCTCGGGCCGACAGACAGAGCCCTGAAAATCAGCATTTTTTACACATTTTCACACAGAAAAGAAATTGAGGCAAATCTTCAAGAAAGCCTTTTTTGAACATTTCACCAAAAAAAAAAAAAAAATCTATCTCGGCCAAGGAATGTCGTAGAGACTTGGGGGTGGTGTCGTTTGAAAGGTCTCGCCGCCCCCTCAGACATGCCCCACCCCCAAGTCTCTATGGCCCCGCCCCTTTCCGAAACACCATTGTTTTCATAACGCCTTTTCAAAAGCGCATAGCTCCGCCCTTGAAGGAGCCACGCCCTTGACCTGGTCCGGGCCTTTCCAACGAACCCTCGTTCGAGACGTGCGTGAAGTTGGCCCCCCACCCAACGCAAAACGTCGGCAAAATATGCTCAATCGTTTGTGCTACGTTTGTGCTGGTTTGTGCCGCAAAAATTTTCGTTTGTGCTGCTTTGGTTTTTTAGATATTAAAAGAACATTTATAGGTCATACTGAGGTCACGTAGCCCCCCAACATGCTCCAAATTTACCCAAAATAGTCTTAAACGTTTGTGCTTCGTTTGTGCTGGTTTGTGCAGGTAAAATTTTCGTTTGTGCTGCTTCGGTTTTTATAATATTTGACATTGAAATAAGGCGATGACGTCACTCAGCCCCCCACATGCTTCAAGTTCACCCAAAGTATTCTTGTTTGATTGTGCTTCGTTTGTGCTGGTTTGTGCAGGTAAAAATTTCGTTTGTGCAGTTTTCGTTTTTTAGATATTAAAAGAACATTTATAGGTCATACAGAGGTCACTCAGCCCCCCACATTCTCAAAATTCACCCAAAATAGTCTTAAACGTTTGTGCTGGTTTGTGCAGGTAAAATTTTCGTTTGTGCTGCTTCGGTTTTTATAATATTTGACATTGAAATAAGGCGATGACGTCACTCAGCCCCCCACATGCTTCAAGTTCACCCAAAGTATTCTTGTTTGATTGTGCTTCGTTTGTGCTGGTTTGTGCAGGTAAAAATTTCGTTTGTGCAGTTTTCGTTTTTTAGATATTAAAAGAACATTTATAGGTCATACTGAGGTCACGTAGCCCCCCAACATGCTCCAAATTTACCCAAAATAGTCTTAAACGTTTGTGCTTCGTTTGTGCTGGTTTGTGCAGGTAAAATTTTCGTTTGTGCTGCTTCGGTTTTTATAATATTTGATATTGAATTATGGTGATGATTATGGTTGGGAGGGGGTCAGACCAGGTACAAATGGATAACTTTTATTTTCTTTCACAAGCAGCACACATAAACAACTTTCTGATAAAGTGACCAAAAACTGTCTTTCAAGTGATAAACGCGACAAAACTGACAATGCATTTATATATTTTTAAGGTAAAATGTAAGGCAACATTTGTTTAATTATTCCTCATAACATTTTAAAGCGACGATCTACAGAACATCACACAAAACATTTTGATAACTAAACCTAAAAATATAACAAAGGTGATCCTGCCTTGGAAACCTCGGCTAATTCAGTGTTTTTATTTAATTTGGAGATTAAGCGCGTCAAAGCAGTCATGACCAAAAAAAACGACAAATGACAAATAATTTGTGATTGTTACTGCAAATTATAAAAACTAAGCTTTATATACATTTCATAAAAACACTGAAATTAATTATTTTATAGACACTACGCGTTATTAGCACAGAAATACCTGCTTGCTTTCACTTTGATCATCTCCATTCACTTTAGATACAGAAACAACTGATGATATAATTTATTTCAGGAATCTCTTTTCTATCATTTGAAAGTGAACACCATAATATTAAATCACAAGAAAGACAGTCGTGTCAGGCATAAATATAGGTTCGGTGCAGATATTTTCCGTTTCATCACGGAAATTTAAAGAAATGGCTTGCCTATTTGGTAGTTTAACTTTTGACAAGATAACCACTATGTTTTAAATACATTTTAAAAACTTATACCCGTCGAAAACATCCGTTTTTTAATGTTTAGTTTGATGAACTTCTAAACATGAGATGCAGAGAACCTAGCACGTTCGGCTAAATTGCATGCGCAAGCATGGCCAGCACGCAATAGTGCAAAATCTATACAACGAAAAGCAATCCAAAATGTACAGACTTAAATTAGATCAGAATTTACGTTTATAATAAATACAATTTTTAATAAAATAAGGTCAGAAGTAACAAACTGCAGAACAAATGTGCAAAATGCCTCAAGTGCACGAAAACAAAACACAAGCCAAATAGATACACCAGATAACCCAGAGTGATTTATAAATAAAATAAAATGAAGAAATTATTAAAAGAATGAAAGTATAGCCAGAATTTCCAGCTTTTTCTTTTAAATGTAGAAACAAAGAGGCAATGGTTTATTAACATAGGAACCTCTTATGGACGTATAGCTCGGTCACAGGGGTTGCTGGATTTATTAACGCATTTTAAAAATATTTATTGAAAGCTGATAATTCACAAATTATTTGCAGAATTATAATAATATGCTGTATATTAATATATTGGGAGAAAGCTGTTATATGTGAAATCAGATAATGTGTGCACCCATATACGGCCAAAATTAAAGGATCCTCATTTCATAACACATCTGCGACGATTCGACTGTGAGATTGGTAGTCGAATCAGGGTTCTCCTATCATCGAATCTTCGACTATTCGGGGTCACCCCTAGGCGATAACCAGAAATCAGATAAATAGTATTTTAAGCCTTCAGAAAAGGTGTAGTCTTTCTCCATCTTTATACTTGTGTGAACATTGTTAAGCAAAAAAAAAAAAGAAATAACATCAGACTCTATTGACTATAGACTTTATTGAAATTAACAATACCATAATTCAAATGTCAAATATTATAAAAACCGAAGCAGCACAAACAAATTTTTTACCGGCACAAACCAGCACAAACGTAGCACAATCGAAAAAGAATAGTTGTTGGGTGAACTTGAAGGCTGAGTGATGTCATCACCATAATTCAATGTCAAATATTATAAAAACCGAAGCAGCACAAACGAAATTTTTACCTGCACAAACCAGCACAAACGTAGCACAATAGAAAAAGAATAGTTTTTGGGTGAACTTGAAGCATGCGGGAGGCTGAGTAACGTCATCACCATAATTCAATGTCAAATATGATAAAAACCGAAGCAGCACAAACGAAAATTTTACCTGCACAAACCAGCACAAACGAAGCACAAACGTTTAAGACTATTTCGGGTTAATTTTGGGCATGTGGGGGGCTGAGTGACCTCTGTATGACCTATAAATGTTCTTTTAATATCAAAAAACGAAAACTGCACAAACGAAAATTTTACCTGCACAAACCAGCACAAACGAAGCACAAACGTTTAAGACTATTTTGGGTGAATTTTGAGAATGTGGGGGGCTGAGTGACCTCTGTATGACCTATAAATGTTCTTTTAATATCTAAAAAACGAAAACTGCACAAACGAAATTTTTACCTGCACAAACCAGCACAAACGAAGCACAATCAAACAAGAATACTTTGGGTGAACTTGAAGCATGTGGGGGGCTGAGTGACGTCATCGCCTTATTTCAATGTCAAATATTATAAAAACTGAAGCAGCACAAACGAAAATTTTACCTGCACAAACCAGCACAAACGAAGCACAAACGTTTAAGACTATTTTGGGTAAATTTGGAGCATGTTGGGGGGCTACGTGACCTCAGTATGACCTATAAATGTTCTTTTAATATCTAAAAAACCAAAGCAGCACAAACGAAAATTTTTGCGGCACAAACCAGCACAAACGGAGCACAAACGATTGAGCATATTTTGCCGACGTTTTGCGTTGGGTGGGGGGCCAACTTCACGCACGTTCATTAGAGTCTCTACGACCTTCCTGGGCCGAGAAACAGAGCCCTAAACTTGAGCTTTTTCACACTTTTCTGATTTTTAAATGCCTCTAGCTCCGCCCTTGAATGGGCCACACCCTCGAATCTGGGCTCTTTGTAAAGGTCGCGTCCTCAACCCTTCCTGGGCTGAGCAATGAAGCCCCAAATTGAGCTTTTTTTCACCCTTTTTCACACAAAACACACAAGTCCAAACTCAAAAATCCTTCTCACAGAAATTTTACCAGGTGAATCAGCGTCCTCTGAAACGCCTAGAAAACTTGTTCCCTGGTGACAAATTTTCACGTCCCATACAAAAAACGTGAAAAAATGAGGATTTTCGCAGCCTCACCGAAGGGCCCCGGAAGGGCCTAGGTGCCCCAAATTCGTTGCCCTGGCTCACAGAGTGCCCCTCTACGACATATCCGAAGACGGGCGTCGTGGCGTGAAAGAAAAAGTTTGGCCGCCGTCCGAAAACATCAAATTCCCCCCTCAGGCCTCAAGTTTTCGTTGCTTTTTTTAATCTATTCTTTCAGGAACGCCGCAGCGGCTCGCGCTTCGGGGGTCCGTCTCGGGAGAACTCCGACATAGAGCGTGCCGATTTTTGACCCGATCGGACTCCGGCACGAACCCACGGCCGGTAGCGGGAAACTGTCAGGTCTCCTGCTAAGCTGGGAAAAGTTGAAAGGTCGCAGAAATCGGTGCGCGGGCTGCCGGAGAGCTCTAGCGCGACATATCCGGAACCCGCGCGCCGACGGCGTAAGGCGCGCGCTACGCCCTGCCGAAAACCTTAAAACTAGTGCAGGCAGGTTGAGTCGCGAAGGGGTCTCGGCCGCGACGCTCGGTGTTCCGCGGAGAGGACGTCCGGACTAGCAGACCCGCGCGCGCCCCGGTCGAATCGGAGTCTTCGCGACCGCGTAAACCCACCGCAAAGTGCGACCGCCGCGCGAGATATGGCCCTATATTTCTTCTTCCGAACGTCGCTCGAGTCTGCGCTTCCGGGTTCCGTCGTTTGGGACCCCGGAGTGCGCGCGTGCCGAGTTTCGGCCCGATCGGAAGCCGACACGAACCCGCGTACCTAAACGCGGGAAACTGTCGGGTCTCCCGCGAGGACAGGAAAAGTCGTAAGCTCGCCAAATTCGGCATGCGGTCTGCCGGACGGCTCTGGCCCGACATATCCGAAACACGCGCGCCAACGCCGCACAGGAGCGCCGCGAAATCCCAGTTTTAGGGTTCGTAACTCGGCTCGCTATAGGCTCTCCGCCGCGTGCTTCGGAGTCCCCGGCCGGGCCCCATGTGGGATGTTACGACGGGCGTATCGGGGCTGTGCGACGTTCGGGGACCGTGCGGGGGTCGCGACACTTTTCCATTAAACCAATGTTATTTTCCGTAATGGGTTTGTGGACGCGCTCCTCGTGACCCCGCGCGGTGTCATATGACCTCTAGGGGGGCCCCCGATCGACATATCCGAATCTGGTGAACGTAGCTCCTAAATAAGACAAGGTTGTCCAAATGTTCTCAAAATCACTCATCACGATCCTCTTGATGGCCTAGACCACCAGACAATGTTGTTTGCCATTCGAGCTCCGTTTCGCTAATTTTTTTTCTGAAGGTCCCAGGGGTCTGCGCTTCAGGGGCCCGTACGGCGGGGCCCCCAAGCACGCGGGTGCCGAATTTCGACCCGATCGGACACCGTCCGCGAACCCGCAGTTTTAGCGGGAAACTGTCAGTGCTCCCGCGAGGCCGGGAAAAGGACTAGGTGCCCGAAATTCGGCATGCGGTCCAGTAGAGGGCCCTCGCACGACGTCTCCGAAGCCCGCGCGCATTTGGCGTACGCCGTGCCCACAGCGCCCTCGGTGTGCCTCCCAGTGCAATCACAAAACGCCTAGGGTTAGGGTTGGCAAGTAGGGTCACGAAAGGTTCTCGGGGGGCAGGCCGCCGGATTCCTCAGCTGGGCCGTCGGCAAGGGGATACCACGTGCGTTTCGAAGCCGCGTGCCCTTACGGGGCCGCGTGACGGCACTGACACGTCTCCATTAAAGCAATGTTATTTTTCGTACCTGGTTCGTGTCACTACGTCCCCAGGACCCCGAGACGGGCCGGATCTCGAAACGGACGACTGGCAAGCTTACAGCCGATGGAGGAGGAGGGGGTAGGGGTGGTTCGGTAGAGCTAGGGTCCAAATTGAGCAAAAACGGACAGGAACGACATTTTCGCGTCGAACTCTGCGCTACAGGGCGCGTGAGGGGACGTAAGCAGGGCCCGTGACGTCCATTTGGGGTTTGGACCTTTTCCCAAAAAAGTAGTCTGCAAATGTACAAATAGTGGGTCTGTGTCATGGGGGGGGTCGGGGGTGCGGTCCGGTGGGGTCAGTTGGTCGACCCGCGCAACTAACGGGCAAATGGACAAATAGTGGGTCCGTGTCATGGGGGGGGTCGGGGGGGTGGTCAGGAGGGGTCAGGGGGTCAATCCCCACCAATAATGGGCAAATGGACAAATAGTGGGTCCGTGTCATGGGGGGGGTCGGGGGGGTGGTCAGGAGGGGTCAGGGGGTCAATCCGCAACAATAATGGGCAAATGGACAAATAGTGGGTCCGTGTCACGGGGGGGGGTCGGGGGGGTGGTCAGGAGGGGTCAGGGGGTCAATCCGCACCAATAATGGGCAAATGGACAAATAGTGGGTCCGTGTCAGGGGGGGCGTGTCCTGGGGGGCGTGCCCGAGGGTCCCGAGGGGTGTGGTGCTAAATCCGGTCCAATAATGGGCAAGTGGACAAATAGTGGGTCCGTGTCACTGGGGGTCGAGGGGGGGTCGAGGGGGGTGGTCCCACAACTCAAAGGCACCCCTAGAGGTGTCCATTACCTGGTAGAATCTGCCTTGCAGGTAAAATCTTTGAAAATTCAAAAGTGTCCATTCTGTAACCCGCCTAACGCGTTTATGGTTGACACGAAGGCCGTACGATCCCTCGCCCCAACTATGGTGACAATGGCAGACTAAATGAATGGCATTTTTGACACGAACCCACTAGGTTCCCTTGCTAAAACCAGAGCAGCGACGCATGCACTTGCGCATCAAGGGTATGAATCGGGGGACCCGGGGGCATG